>NW_015150848.1:371727-393180 GCF_000732505.1 Cyprinodon variegatus
GCTGCATAAAGACACCTGTCCACGCCATACAATCAGTAAGAATCCAACACTAACATGGCAAAGTGAAAAAATTGGAAGAATCTAAACATGATTGTCGGGCTGGGGGCTGGGGCTCCATGCAAGATCTAACTGGGGGAAATCGGCCCAGTGAGAAATCAGAAATCAGCCCAGAACTACAAAGAAGGAGCTGGTCAATGAACTGAAAAGAGCTGAGACAATGAACTTAAAAGAGCTGGGACAAGGTTACTGTTGGTAATACACTAAGACATCATGTTTTGAAATCATGCATGGCACAGAAGGTCCCCCTGCTTAAACCAGCACATGTCAAGGCCTGTCTTAAGTTTGCCAATGACCATTTGGATGATCCAGAGGAGCTATGGGAGAAACTGAACACCAACCCTACTGTGAACCAAGGGGGTGGTAGCATCATACTTTGGGGGCGTTTTTTCAGCACATGGGACAGGGCGACTGCCCTGTATTAAGGAGAGGGTGAGCAAAGCCGTGTATTGTGAGATTTCGGGGAAGCCCTCGGTTACAACATTGAAGATGGGTGAGGCTGGGTCTTCCAACATGACACACAGCCAGCATAACCAAGGAGTGGATCTGTAAGAAGCATATCAAGGTTCTGGCGGTCTAGCCAGTATCCAGACCTAAACCCAATAGAGAATATTTAGAGGGAGCACAAACTCTGTGTTTCTCAGAGACAGCCCAGAAACCTCACTGATCTAGAGAAGATCTGTGTGGAGGAGTGGGCCAAAATCCCTCCAGCAGTGTGCGCAAAACTGGTGAGAAAGTACATGAAACATCTGACCTATGTAATTGCAAACAAAGGCATAAATCATACCTTTTGATTTCTGGATTTTTATTTTAAATTTTTTTAGATTGTCTCTCAGAGTAGATAGCAACTACAATGACTATTTCCGACCCCTCCATGTTTTCTAAGTGGGAGAACTTGCAAAATAGCGGGGTGTTCAAATACTTTTTAATCACGGTATATATAAACCTATATATGCATACTATTTTATTTTTACATGACTGTATTTTTTTACTTCAAGTACTTACTTTTCGTATATGGTACAAAATATTTAAGGTGGTTGTAATTGTTCATGAATGTATTTTTTGTGTCTTACTATATTCAAAAAAGCAATTCAGTAAAAATCTATTCATAAGTTTTAAAGAAGGCTAGCAAACCTATTTTGCTCTTCTTCTAAGCTAAGGTTTCTAGCAAGGATGGTGTCCGTTGCATTATTTTGTTTTTCTTTACTTAGTCTTAACAAATGTAAACATTATGCTTAACATCATGATTTTTAATTGGCAGATAACAAAAATTAAAAAAGAACCATTTGAAGAGTCAACAGAAAGGGTCTATGTTGACCGCACACCTGCAAATAATTAGAAATAAAACCATAACAGGAGGATACCATCAGTATAAGCTGCCACCCTGTTCCAGTCTGTCCAGCTGTAATCAATACCATGTTGCCGGAGTATTCCTGCATACCTGCTGCCAGTCTTGTGCTTTTTCTTTAAGTCCAGAGGGGATTTTACCCATCTGTCTTTTTTAGTTCTGTCGTTCATAGTTGGTCTTCCTTGAAATGTTGCTTCCAAAAGCATTAGGGACATAAATATCGAAAAAAGATAGCTTGACCCTTCCCACCACTGAGACTGAGCCCCCTCATAGTTCCTTTTTCTGAGGAACGTCTTGTCTACAGTTTTTTTTTGTATTGATCCAATATGTTATTGAACCAAAAAACTCAAAGACTGAAAGACTTCCCCAGCCTACATGATTGTCTCTACAGCTATATGCAGTTTCAAAATTAAACAACCAGGTACATAAGAAGACAAAGCATTCTTTTTTTGTCCTCATCTGTAGCCAGGAGTAGTTAAATGTGTGTTATGGAACCAAAACAAAATACTTTTTTTTTATTTTGTAAACTAATAAAATGTGCACCCCAGAATTGGCCTGTTTATCTTTACTTTTATTGTTGTTTGATATTTTTCCTCAGAAAAATGCACACTGAAGAGCTCTGGTTTGTTTTTCGTCTTTTCAGGAGACAAAAATAAAGGAAAATGTGCCTCATTACTTATTACTTTATATCCTATTTCATACATTTTCTCACGGTTCATGACCGATGACATTTTTACCTACATCTTGTGATTGAGAATGGTACTTTTCCACATGAGCTGAAATCCTTCTGGTGTGTACAGTACTTCACCTCCTACTTATCCAAACTGATTCTTCTAGAGCCAGAGCTCAATCCTCAGCTGGATAATCATAGCTACTGGTTATCACATGTTATACCAAACCGTTTAGAAGTTAGGCTGATTGCAGTTATAGCCTCGAGTTTTCTGTCAATGTCGTGCTTCCGTCTTGGATCAAGAGTTGCTTTCAAACTCTTGTTACACCAAAACTGCTCCTAAGTGACTGCCTAACTACTTCCTCTTTATCTCATAACCTGCTTTGGCATTTCCAGCAGCACTGGGTGGATCTGGTGAGGATATGCTGCCTTGTCATATGGCAAATCCTGAATTTCATTGGAAGTGGGTTTGTTATTAATAATTCTCTTACATGAAGTGGTCATCTTGTTATTAGGACGCATTGAAGTTATTTTACTTTATCCAAACTGCTTCCTGAAAATGTATGTCACTGTATTTAGAGATTTTGCTTGGTGATTCCAGTGAATAACCAAATTTAAGGATCCGAGTACAAGGATGGATTTTCTCAAGCTCCAAAGTATTCTTCTTTGAATTTAACCTCATATAGGAGTTTAATTCTGAAAGAAATTAATATTTTTTACAGTTTCAGTAGGATATTAAAAATATTTTAGGCTGTTTGTGTCTTCACAGCTAGAACATGCTATAATTTAAATCTTTTTGGTGAGTTTTAATCATGTCCATTCCTTCGTCTCTGTGGTGCTTCAGTTCCCTGCTTAGGTACTAAAACAGCAGCATATCTGTGGACATCATGGAAGCCAACATTTCGCTTTGCTCTTAATAACCCGATAAATGCTTTTGCTACTGTTATGACAATTTTTTGCAAATGGACACAACATCTCTAATTAATTAGATTCTTTAATTTATTAGCACTATTGTCATATTTTTACCCAGTTTACAAAGTTATAATTTTTCTCATCTCTTACTATATTTTGATATATTAGAGCAAATTTGTCCAATTCCAGTCCTCAATTACCAGAGTCTATCATTTTACATGTCTGACCCCACACAGTTTATTCATATGGTTGAAATACCTCATCAACTTTTCATCTAAAATTTTGGCAGAAGAGTTTCAATCCAGAATAATCTAAGATGGTTTAAATAAAACATGTTCTTAACCGCAGCTCAGAAATTGCAATTGTATTGTATGTTTTGGGCATTAAAATACTACATATGGTATATATTTTTTTCTTTTGCAATACATCATGCTGACTATATGTAAGAACACTTTTGAGGCCTCTGAAACATTTTGTCTTTTTCTTTGCTGAATGTTACATGCAAGGCTTTATATTAAGCAACTGAGATATTGCACACAATGACAGCTTCTTATATCCTTGTAGACTGTAGCATGTGTTGAGGAGTGGTGCTAAGGCACAGACTGATAAGCCAGATCAATACTTCTGAGCCTTGTTTGAACCGTTTTCATCCAATCCTCTGTAACAGGTGAAGTAAAATATTGGAATCAAATTTTTAATCTTTTCTGTGACGCCACATGTTATCAAATGCACCTCTTTGACTCTCTTTCTGATGCTGAGCTATTTATATACCCATCTTATATAATTGTTTCAGGCATTGCCATGGTTTTGTTGATTAGTTTCCCAGTTAGCCTACACATACCTGGAACCAGAGCCAAGTGGAGAAGAGTTCAATTTTATTGTTCTGATTTTATCCCTGCCACTTGTATATAGAGATAGCAGAAGTTTGAATTGTTTTTGTGCATACAGCTATGACTTGTAATTGCTGTTTACTATTGATGCTAGATGTATGGTTGTTGAACAGCCTGGGGAAGCAATGTTTAAAGGAACACAGTCCTTTCTTTTAAAAGATTTTTTTTTACTATAATGCATATAGAATAGAGCTGTCTTTTACACAGTACTTGATCGCTTTGCGGATTGATGTCATGGAGCTCTGCATGCATTTCTTAATTGTTCATCTCTTTAGTTTTTATAATTCTGTCTTTATATCAGAAAAAAAGTTAGCAGCTAAGGGGATTAGACTTATTGCAGCACAGCCGAAATATATCACATTAATACTGATAGTTGAGGGAAAAATATCAAAACTTTCCACAAGTATAGATCTGGGCTGCATTCAATTAATTTTCCCACAAATATATTTTATATCAAAATTTGCACAAAATTTGATTTACCTTATATTACTTATTTATGTGGAATGACAATAACTGCTAAAAAATGCATAAAATTTTCTTTTTGTGTGTGTGTGTGTTTTTTTTTTTTTTTTTTGGTTCAAAGTGGCTTTTGTAAAATCCCCTTAACCGTTGGATATCAATTAACATCTATAAATTGTCTAAACTAAAAGCTTGCAAAAAATTCAAAGATCCATAAAAGTTTTGTCACAACTGCAAATCCACTCTTTTCCTTTTTAAAAGGGTTGCATATGCTTTTATTGTATGAATGAGACTCTAATACTCCCCTCCTTCCCCAAAGCCTTTTCAAAATAATATGGAGCTTCTATAATGAAAAATGAATTACAATATCAAAGGGGAAGAACTCCCTTTATAAGTTTAAAACTAAATATGGATTATTATATTAAATATTAATATTATATTAAGTCTCTTACCAGCAGTAAATATTTTCAAAAGTTATAGGCATGTAAAAGAAACAAATAAGATTGTGTAAATGTGATTTTAGTACAGCCAAGTTTTAGCTGTACCAAAAAGTTTGGTAATGTTTATTTTTATTTTTTGTTTTGTTTGTTTTTTTGTTATTCTTTTCAATCATTTTACTTTTTTAATATATTTTTTTTAATCTGTGTGTTTGTACCTTCAGCAAAAATATTATATTTTACTTTGCACTTCAACCATGTAACTCAGCAAAAATTTAGTAGATTATTTTTTTTTTCTTGGAATTAAGTCCAAGCTCAACAGAAAAGTGTTTAGAGGATTGTGGGAAAATCTCTACACACTCTGAGGAATCTATTAGTTCTCAAATTAAGAACACACAGAGATCCGGATGACTTACAAACCATTTTTGAGGGGTTTTTTGGGGACGCGATTCACTATGAGCTAATTAAAATAATTTTAAGGGTTGTCCTGAAATCAATGCAGATGGTAATTTCAGGCTTATCCTAGGTATGCATGGGAAAGATAAGAGTGATTAAATCCGCCGGCGCATTAATGAGTGTGAGATGTAAAATAATCCGAAAAGGCATGGCAGGGTTTCTTCAGGAGAAGCCAAATGTCAAGTGCCATTTTATTTCATCAAGAGTCTCTTTTTTTTCTTTAAGGGACCGGGTTTTCGTTCTTATCCAAACTGAGCCCTCCGAGATCTCTTACAGGAACACAAAGCGCACATGAGGAGCCTGTACAGACGGATGGATTTATTGCAAAAGATTGTTATTGTCCATATGAGCTGAGTTACACCTGAACAGAAAGTAAGCAAAATTATTTTTTGCACTTTTTTTTTTCAAAATGAGATGATTTCTGCAGAAAGAAAGCTATGAGCTTTCTTTGGCAGCGGCGGAACTAACAATTCTCCTCTAAATTGTCTCAATTTTCCTCGCCTGTCATAAAACAATGAGACTGCAGCCCAAACAAAAACATTTACTTTGGAAATTAGATTTTTTTTTTTTTTAGATGATCATTTTTGGCAATGTTGAAAAGAAGACTCTTTACATCACACTCATAATTAATTGAGCAAATTTGTTTCTATTAAATAATACTAACACACGCAGTGAGAAAACTCTATTAGCCTTAATTAAGCTTGATATCCTAATTTAGGAGATGGGTGGTTGAAAACAAGGCGTTTTGGTCGATTTTTTTCCTCTGTCTTTCCCTGATATGAAAACCCTACCAGCTTTTTGCCTTTGGGCTGCTTTTCCTCCTTTGAGAGTTGGAAATGAGAAATGGAAATGAAAATACCAGGAGGTGCTAAATGAGCTGCCTGATCTGCACTTATTGCGGCATACAGGCCCTTAATACTTCTCCCAATCTGCGCCTCTCTTTTTAGCATTCCGGGCATGGAGGAGCTTCCAGATAGCAGATTTATCAAATGGTAAAATGAATGCATGATGATCAGTTAAATTGAAAATCAGCGTCTGCATGACAGCCCGACCTGACACCGCCGTAATTAGAAAGAAAAATGATGGCGTCCGATGCATAATAGAGCAAAAACAATTTACACTCTCCCATAATGATCCGGCGTTCAAATTGAAAATTTCTCCGGGTATAAATTGAATTCATAAAGTATGATTCATGGGAGGACACATCTCCTGGAGGCTGCATGGGCATATCGATTGATAGTTTGTCTTGAATCATGCAGCGTGCAGCTCTCAGGCAAGAAAAGCTTAACTACTTAAGCAAATCGCTAATTTCACCTTTAGGCCACCAATGTGCAGCCAGCGATACTCCTATTCAGTGCGCTAATGAATTATGGATGAACTGGGCATACGTCCCAAGGAAAAAAAAAAAGCATAGGAATAGCATGAAAAAACATACATCTAAATGATTGTAAAGGGTTGTTTCACAAATTGGTAAATAATCCTTAAACCTTGTGTGAGATTTTTTTTCTTGGTTTTTGAATCTTGTGGAACAATTTTGGCTTTTTTTTTTTCTCTCAAAGCGTTTTGGATTGAAAATGCGCACCTAATTTTTTCACAATTATTTACTAAAAAACCCTTGAAAAATGTATGTACAAACCCTGTAATTTATCTAAATTATACATTTAATTTATTTGAAGTTTAATCCACGTTTACTAATGTATAAAATGTCTGTACATGACAAATAATAAATCAAACAATAAGGGAACTATACACTGCAAAAAATTGTCATTTTTTTCTTGAATTGAGGACGAAAGTGAGACACTTTGCCACTGGAACAAGACAATTTACATTTAAAATAAGAAAAAAAAACTTTTTCAAGTTCATATTCTCTTATTTTAAGCGTAAAGATACTCATTTCATTGGCAAATCATCTTATTTACCTACTCAAATTGAGGGTAAATACTCTTAATTTAAGAAATTCGTGCGTATTTCTAGACCGTTTTTGCAGTGTATGATCCCAGATCTATAAATCACCTTCGACCCAAAGCCAGGCGGGCATGATTTTTTGCGCCTGCCATGATGGTTGTGTCTGATGTTGCCCCATGCTCCCCAAATCCCCAACCCACCCACCAACCTAATAAGACGTTGCTTCCTAGAGCAAACAGCTGCATGGGTTGAAATTTATGTAAATATTTTGAAAAGGGACACTGGCTTAGAAATTCATTTGCACCGGCTCAGACATAATGCTGGCCTCTCTGATTATCACCAATTTATTTGCAAATCAAGACCCAAGGAGAGCTCTAAAAGCTGCATGTTTTGTTTTTTGTTTTTTTAAGCGTTTTAACTTATTCTGACATTATTTTGTATTTGGTTTCTCCTGCGCGCCTCCTTCGGCTTGATATTGTGGTCAGCGCTGCTAATATTGCAAAAGGAGGGAGCAGATGTCCCAGATCCTGTGCGGCTTCCCCGGGGACCGGCAGCCCTATTAGAACAAATGTGTTCTGCTATTGTAAATAGGCACGTTTGCCTCAGCCCGTCCTATTACAGCCGACGCGTGATCAATAGGCTGATAACACAGAAACATCAATGTAAAGCGACAGAACAATGAGGGATATCATCGAACATCTATCTTAATATAGCCCTGCTACAAGGGGCCCCTGACAATGTGAGGAGAGAGAGAGAAAAAGAGGGAGGGAGGAGAGAAAAACCTCATGAAAATGCCTCCCCACGAATCCCCATCTCCTATCCAATATGCACAAACACACACACTCCCAGCTGCCGGGGCTATTATTTTCCTATTTCAATTTGACACCCAGGCCTTTTCATGCTAATTCTATTATTCTTGGAAGTTTATGTGATTTCATATCACTAGAAATCGGTAATGTATTATAACCCCCTTTGAGCTAAAATAAACTGAATCCCCCTGCAGTAGCCACCGGGAAAATAATTACTTTCATATCAAAACTCTGCAGGAGTCGAGCGGGTCCTTTTCGCCTCGGGCTCCTAACCTCATTTCAGCGGGGGCTTATAGATGAATAAATTTGTTAAGGCAATATACAAAGTACAACATAAGATTTTCTTAGGAGAAGCCCCTTCCCACTGTACTGTAGTCCTGCGCTGCTGTTTAAGATCTCACACGGGTGTCAGGTGCTTGTATACAATAGATTTATTTAGGAAAAACCTTACATATATAAATAGTATAATTTTCTTACAGGTCTTGAGGATTTTTGTTGGTCTTGTGTTTTTTTTCTGACATGTCATCACACATTAGAGGATACTCTCACACACTCGCAGAAAGAAAGGAAAAAGGAGAAAAGGAGGAAAGTGTTCAAAATGTCTGCGGAGGTTTGGGTAAAAGTTAAACGTGGTTAAGCTTTGGCCTAATGAAAGGTGTTGTTTACACTGGAAAAATGATCTAGAAATAAGTCAAGATTTCTCAAATTAAGTGTATTTGGCTTTAATTTAAAAAGAAAAATAAGATGATTTGCCAATGGAATGAGTATTTTTACTCTTAAATTAAGATAATTAGATAATTTGCACTTAAAATAAGATAATAATATTTTTTTATTATTATTTTAAATGTAAATTGTCTTGTTCCATTGGCAAATTGTCTCACTTTCCTCCTCAATTCATGAAAAAATGCACTTATTTTAAGAAAAAATACTTTTCTAGAATTCTTTTTTCCAGTGTAGAGGCTTGTTTTTTTCTGATTTATTCCATGTCTACGTCTTCTGTTGGGTTTGATTGTGTGGCACTGTCACTGTGAGAATCGGGGTTGTCAGTGTGCTCCAAGTGCTCCTTTTTGTCCGAGTCGATAAGTTCAAAAGTCGACTCGCTGCAAATAACAGAGCTCTGCTGTCCGGTTGGAAAGGCGGCCCTGGACGGGCTGGTTTTTCCAACCTGCGCTGCTTTTTGCGCGTCCGGCGAGCTGCTTCTACATCCAGGGGAGGCGCCGCAGCGCTCTCCGTCCGCTGGGGGGTCTCCTTCACAGTTTGCAGCTGTCGTTGACGTCTTCAGGGCCGTTTGGGGGACAATGAATCCAAGCGGCTGTGTGATGGGGTAGAGCAGGAAGTGTCCTTTCCCTATCAAAGGCCGGGAGGAGGGTAAGGCCGCGGGGGTGCGCCTGGGTCTGGAGTCCGAGAGGAGGCTCTCAACGCTGAACGGGTTGAGTTTCTGCAGGCTGGAGGCTCTGTTGGTGTTACCGGAGCACAGGTTCGACCGGTGGCTGAGGTCAGGCGAGTCCAGCTCGGACCCCCCAGCTTCCCGGTCTATGTGTCTTTGGTTCTGGCTTTGGAGGTCGCACCTCGACTGGTTCCCGCTCACTGAGTCAAAGGGTGGGCATGTGTTGTGGTCACTGTCGGTCACATGTGACACCCCGCTGTCGCTGTCCGAGCCCGGGGTGTGAAATAAATCCCCAGAAAGGAGCTTATTCTGGGACTTGAGCAGCCGACGCTCCTGTTTCCGCTTCTTCTTCTCCAGCCTGTCCAGCTCTCTCCGGGCGATCTCCTCCGGGTCCATGGGCTCCCCGCTGCAGGTGGTGGGGTGGGCGTTGTGAGCAGGTCGACCCGGTCCTTTCTTTGTGTTCTCCTTTTTCCTCCATTTGGCTCTGCGATTCTGAAACCAGACCTTGGAAAACAGAAAGGGGGAGGAAAGTGAAAACACGTGTACACTGCTGGCCCTATACAAGGGTCAAATTAATTAGAGCAAAAATGTGTCACTGTCTTTGCAACACGGTAATTACACAAATAGTGAGGTTACACCTTTCTCTTGTGTTGTTTTCTGGGCCTTTAATTAGGCCTTTACGTCATGCATTCTTTCATATTTAGTTAGTCTAACAATTGTTTCATGTTTGCAGGGGATGAAATGAAACAATAGTGTTAAAGTAACTAAATATGCATGATTTTTTTGTTTTCGGTGCACAGGAAACAAATAAAAGTTGGTATAACATGGGAAAATAAACCTCTCAATCTTAAATAATTGGGCAAAATGTGCATTTATTTTTTCTTTTTTTTTAAATATAATTTCAAAAACGAAAAATACATTTTCGTTTGAACGTGTGCTGGAATACTTCCTGAAAGTAACAGTAAAAGCATCCTACACCTATTTCTGTTATTTCATCAAAGGTCAAAGGTTTTTTAAAAACATTTCTGGTGTCATTTGATCGATTTAGGACAAAAAAAACAGACAAACCTTAGTAATCACGTATGGTATTAAAAAATAAATATTCCCCCTTGATATTAAACAATATACTTATCTCCATTCGGATTATTATTCTGGTTGTGTAATTTTTAGCATTAAATGTAACAAATAAAGATTAGCAGCAAAAGAAGAGAAATTTAAAACCAAATAGACAATTAAATTTGTATTTACCTGAACTCTTGACTCTATTAAGTCCAATCGGAGGGCCAGAGCTTCCCTCATGAACACGTCCGGATAGTGACTCTCATTAAAAGCCTTTTCTAATTCCTCCAGCTGCCAGCCTGTGAAATTTGTCCGAGTTCTTCTTCTCTTGCAGCCAGGACTATCTTTGTCTGGGTCCACCGAATCTGGCAGCATAGAAATATTAAACAAAATGTAAACAAAGCAAGGAATATGTTTTCTAAAACATATACATTATTATGGATTTTATTTAATTCTTTACATTTAGCAAAGTTTAATGATGTTGCAACACATGATGTCGCCTCTGTTCCCTTGTTTGGAGCAGGAAGCTTTCATTGTAAACAAAAGCTGTTTCATAGTTACTGAGGAGGAAAAATATTGGTTTTCTTCAGGAAATCCTCAGTGTTAGATGAGGAAAATAATGTGGGAGGCGAGAATGCCTCTCAAACCCACGGAGAAGATAACTTGTCGCAACATCCAGCCTTTGTTTCTTTCTGTTTTCCTTCCCCACAGCTGGCCAACCTCCAGCAGGGCTCATTGTGCTGAGGCTGAGGCTTACCTGACAGTTTGTACTGCTGATTATCTCCATTCATCCCGCAACCCGAAGACAAGAGGGGGTTGGAATTACCCACCGACGCCGTGCAGGAGCCATTAAGTAATCCGTCTATCGAGAAGGGAACCGCGGACGCAGATTGAAGTTGATGCCCTGCTAATTCGTAAACGTGATGGTGGCTCAGCTGGTACGGGAAGCCCACCATCCCACCGAGAGAGCCTCCGAACTGGGCGTGAGGTGGATCCAGTATCCTGCTGTCCATCATCCCGCAGGCAAAAGGAGGCGACGTCTGGAGGCCGGCGACGGGGATTTAAAAAGCATGCAGTGAGTGTGGCCAACGAGCGGGGGACATGATGTGAAGGGAGGGATGAGCTCTACTTTATCCACATGAACCTCCCAATAATTAGCCAAGGCTCCGGGAATATGAGACCCAATGAGAGGCGGTAATGGGCGCTGACGTCAGAGGCGCGCTCTGCAAACGCTCCCCATATCGATTGCTAATTAAAGCTGACATCCACCTCAATAAACAATATCAGAGCTGTCACAACAAGACAGGAGGGCTTTGATAAGAACTACATCGCAACTGCACGGGAGACCCACCGGGAGGAATGAGGCTCAGAGGATCCCGGGAAGAAAAGGCTGCAGGCGGACAGATGAGGCCAGCAGCTCCCGGACGGTTTTGTCCAAACAAATAAGAGCTGGCAATACTAGGGCTCGTAGTGGTGTATAAATTTTAGGCATTTTAACATTTCCCCACAGTTGTTCATTCATGCATAATATTTTATTTTCAGTTTCAGCTCTTGATGACAAATTGAAAGATGAGCACAACATAACACTTCTCACATATAAACCCCACATATTGCAAACAATTTAAATCTTTATAAGTCATTTTTTCTTAAAATAAGTGCATTTTTTTCTTCGATTGAGTAGGTAAGTGAGACACTTTGCCAATGGTACAAAACAATTTACATTTAAAATAAGAAAAAAAACAATTGCATTGTCTTATTTCAAGTGCATTTCATCTAATTATCTTATTTCAAGAGTAAAAATACTCATTCCATTGGCTAATCCTCTTACTTTATACTCAAATTAAGAGTAAATACACTTAATTCAAGCAATCTTTACTTATTTCTAGATTGTTTTTGCAGTGTAGTGAATATTTTACTCAGATTTCACACATGAAAGCAAAAAAAAAATAAAAAATAAAAAAAAATTAGGAAATGTTACATATGTGGTTTGCAATTATGTCTTTTTTTATTATTATTATTTTACATATTTAATTCACAAAATAACCAATTCTGATAAACGTTACTGACGCTGTCATAACGCTAATCAGAGCTGAAATTTGGCCCCTCTCCCTCCCTGACCCTTGGCTCCTGGATTGGCATGTTGTAATAACCTGAATCTCTCAACAGAAGCTGCGATAATTGTTACCCTATTAGCATGCAAATTGTTTAATTAATATTATTATGAGGAAGTATATAATCCGCTCGTCACTTGACCCCCAAGACCAAATAACAACCCTCTGCATTTCAGCGCGAAGCCCTTCATTTTAATCAACTCCTCAGAAATTATCCATCTATTTCTTTCTTTTAGCTCTCACTTTTTTTTTTTTTTGGTTTTTTCTTTTAATTTCATCTGACACGACCTTATAAATTATCCCTCCCCAGTCATTTACTTTTCAACATTAAAAAAAAAAAAAATCAATAATTGCTTTCCGTCACCTACATATGTAGGAGGTCAGGAAATATATATTTGAGTGCCTCAGCCCAGCCGAGGAGCTGAGGGGCTCAGTGGAAATCAGCCCCTTGACACAGTCTCCAGAGACGCTGCATTCAAATCCGTTTTTTTTCTACATCGGGTGACATTGTCAGATTCTAGCTTTAATTAACCCGATAATAAGGCGAACAAGGCCAGCATTCAGACGCTGCGCTGCCTTGTTTCCTTTTTGCTTATTGTCCCCTTTGGCAGCTTTTCAAAGGAGAAGTGATTTTTCTCCCCCTAAAATAAACATTCTCTTCTCTTTGGACTCATATGAGGACAACATGCTGTTGATCTTAATCAATGGAAGAATCATATTGCCTATAGATTAATTGATTTACCTGCAAAAGAGAGAAATATATAGGGCCAAAACGTCTGAAAGCTGCACAAACACAGTAAGATCCTCCATTTTAGTTTAACCTAATACTTTTAAATATGTAAAGATTTAAATATATTAGCATTGGTCTTATATAATGCTGTCATGTAAGCCACACTTAATAAAACTTCTATTGGAGCTGCATTAGAATGTGTTTCAGAGACTCCCTGGCATCAGTTAGAAGTTTTTGTGCTTTATTTATCATCTGCTTAGTGTAATTTATGGACGTGCTCCAATCTCTTAAGGGTGCTTTAAGGTGGATGCTTGGCTATAAATCCACTCAGCAGTGAAGCAAAAGAAAGTCTCCCATAAGGCCCAAACTTTGCTCTCACTTTAAAATAACGATTGAAGAGAGCAAACATAAATCCTAAAGGTGTCATATGTCACCAAGTCCCCGTTTTTTAGGTGTTTTATCCTTCACTTTGTTTCTACCAAATGCCCTGAATGTCAGCATTGAGTTGTTTGTCTTTCTCTCCTTGTACCCTAAGAGGATTTAACAACAGCAGTCTTACTTTATCCATAACCAGATAAACCAGAAAAGTGAAATTCAGTATGGGAACTTAACATAGGTGTTCTTATGATCCACCTAAATCCCCTTCCCAAATAAGAGAGAGGACTTATCTACCAGCCCATCCAATAATGATGCCTACTTTAGCAGCACAGAATCACATTCATTTTTAATTAGGGAGACAAATTAATAGGCAGCAGTTTAGGAGTTTAATTACTCAATTAACTTCACGCACGTTAATTTTTAACTATCTAAATTAGGTTGCACATTATTCGATTTGATGATAATTATAGAATTAAATATAAATTAATTGTTTTGGATGATTTGAATGAACTAGATGCAGTTCCAATTAAACAGCAGGGTAAAAAAAAGAAAAGCTGGGTGCCATCTTAAGCTCACAAATCCTTTGATTCGATTTTAAGGAAGAAACTCTGCCTGGAAATTTTCTCTCTGATCCTCCAAATTCTCTCTCTCTCTCTAATCCCACAATTAAAAGTTTCCTCCCATCTAATTATCTGTAATTGTGCCGCTGTCAAAGTAGAATGGAGAAGTGAAAGCGATTGATTTGGACTTTTAATTCAGTTCATTTCTGATAGAAGAGAAAGTAATTCCCTTCAAATTACCTCATTCAATCCTGACACCCTAATGCCCTTCAAAATCTCTTTTTTTTCACTCCTCAGCATTTATATATTAAAAATGAAGCTGAGAATGACTAGTGCCTCCTAATAATAATAACCAAACTTCCATTAGAATAATAATTTCATTTCAATTAAAACTGACTTATCACCTTTGCTAAAACGTGCTTAATATGCCGAAAATTATCAATGCTTGAAGGAGCCCAAACTGGGGAGTCTAATTGTAATCAGCAAATCAGAGGTGCTTGTCGCTGCTGTGCCTTTGCAGAGAGGCAGTCTCGGAAATAGAACTAATTTACTCAACTCCCCCGGGAAATCCGCTCAACAGATTAACATTTTCAAAATATAGTAATGATATAATTTGAGAAATGGTGACGCCAATTTGTGAGAAGCCTTTGTGTGGAATAATTTGCTTTTTTTTTCTTTCCTCCCCTCTCTTCGCCACCGCCTGCGTTTTGCCCCCGTTAATTACAGCTCCGCAGATGAAGGGTGTGCTGTTTGACTCAGTGCTTATTATTCAACTTCAATCTAATAATTCAACTCTACAGGAATGTGGGGGGAAATAAGTGTTGCCTTGCCATATTTTAAGCCACCCTGCATATAATCCCAAATGGATATGGATTGGGGAAAATCTGAATAGGTGCATTTAAACAAGCAGTCCTCCTGTCACTATAGTTATTTCGGATCATGAGCGCATTAATCTCTGCATGTATAATACTTCAACATGATTGGATAGTTTTAACTAAAGCTATTTATCTGCAGCAACGAAAATATTTAAACTTCCAACTTCACTTTAGTAAAGACTGCGCATTTTGAGGTAATTGCGTCATTTGGACATTAAACTGTTTTGCAGAAAATAGATCTTAAAGTAGCATCCCTTCACGTCATACAAGAGTTGAGATGGACAATCTAAGGATAAACTTATAAACTCTAAAAAAAAAAAAAAAAAACGCTTTTTAAGTGGAACTCCTTCAGTTTGGACTAACCTACATGAAAAGTGCAACATTTCAGACAGTGTCTCTTCATATCACATAAACATCAGAAGGACCCTGCATTGAAAGCCCTACAGGAGTACATAGGAAAGTTCCCCAAAAAATACATTGGAGCAAGCAATGACAAATCTGAAAGACAAAACATTGATTTTAATGCAGGATGCATGAGGTGCAATCATTGAACCAAAACTGACAGTGAAATAAGTTTTTGGACACTTTATGCAGACTCTGGATGAATGAAATTTGCTCAAAACAAAACACTTCTCACACTCTCTGTCTCATTTTTGTAACAAACCCTCTAAACGCTTTGATCTGACACCTAAGCTTGTGACCCTGCCTTAATGCTTCACCAAACCCATTCTGAAAAAAAGAAAACAAATTCTAAACTAAACCAGTGTGTGAAAAAGTCCTATTGTGCCCTCTAGTGGCTAAAGTACTGCAACAAGAGTTGCAGTTTTTCAGCCAGCATGGGCTGATTCTGGTCCACCAAACCAAAGCATTAACAGACAACATATAAGCATCAACATTGGAGGATAGAGCAATGGAAGAAGATTACCTGATCTGATTATATATAGGGAATACAGGATGTAGGCCTACTATAAGAAAAATGTAAGCTTATAAAGGCAGTGGCATGTTTTCTACTGTGAAACCTTTGGTCCTGCTTCTCATGTTTGTGTTACTTACAGCGCTACTACAAATACTTTGGCTTCCTTGCATGTCTCATCTGTTTTTATTCTTATTATTATGTGTTTTCATTTTTTTTTTCAGATAATCACATTATTATATCAGAAAATTACCAGCGAGATAAGTAAATCTAGTTTTTTTTTTTTACACACACATTTCTACAGTCAGACCTTTATAAATCACTTACATAGAAGCTGTCAGACCTTCAGAACTTTATTTGCTTAGCTTCTTAGGTCAGTATTTCTAAAATGTTATATAGAAGAATTTTCCAAAACATTGCAAAAAATAATTATCTTATGTTTGTACAGGATGTTGTTGTGGCGCATTCTGTTTTGTTTAGATTGGTATGAAAATGATATCCTATTCAGTGAAATGAAGAAATATATGGTGATAGAGGTTCTGAATATATATTCTAGCCGTATCCTGATCTAAACAAATTAGAGAAGAGATGAAAAACAAAGGGATTATTTATCAGTCTTGAAAGTTTTCTAAAACTATTTCCAAGGTTTTGAGAATCCAGCAAACCACTGTTTGAGCTAATTTAATCCAAATGTAGAAAATAAGTATCACAGCTGAGGCTTGAGTGATCAGCCAGCCCAAATTATTCCATCCGTACGTCAACAACACATTTAGTCATTAAAGAACCAAAATGTACTTCAAGTTTGCTTGTTTTAGTTTTAGTCAGTGTTTATGATTCATCACTGCTAAAGAGAAACTGAGAAAAATTGCATGAGAGGAAATGTTCAAGTCCAACACAAGTGTTGATAAAAAAGGGCTGTTTGAATTGGTCTAAAAAGAAAAATCCAGTAGTTAATATGCTACTCCTTAAAACTTTAAGCATTTTCCTAGTAAATCTTAACTGCTGTAATGCTTCTTAGACTTTTTTCCATATTTTTGACCTTACCCTACTTACCCTTTGTTTGTTGGTTGTGAACCTGAACATACCTACTGAATATTTATATTTTATACTTTTATTCTAGCCTTTATCCTTAGACCTGGTGATGAGATAAAAGTGGACCCTTTTGGAGTTTTGGTGTATCCTGTTACGTCTGGAATAAAATGCAGCACACCATTATAAACAAAGAATATCACACCTAAATTTAAACAAGTTGTAGAATTGTGAATCTGGGGCTGCTTTACTGCTTCAGAACCTGGAAAACTTGCCGTAACATGCGGTGCAGGAATTCTGCTCTCTAACAGGAAATCCTGATGGAAGGTATGCAGCCTTCAAATCTTGACCTTTAGCTCAAACACAGAAGGATATTCTACTATATTCTATTATAATCTGTTCTATTCTATTATGTGTATTAGTAAAAAATAAATGGGGATTTTAAAGAGGTCTAGTTAAGTTTGGACCTAAATCCAAAGGCAGAACTGTGGCATTAAGTAGGTCTTCTAACCTCTAATATGACTGAAATAAAAACATTCTGAAAATGGAAGTATTTCAAAATCTCATAAGATAAGAGTGACTGTCTTTGATCAACAGGCATTGTTAGTAGTTAATTGCAACATAGAAAAGAAATAGTTTACACATACAAAGTCATTTTTGGTTTGTTTATGATTTAATCTTTTGGAAGAGAAAGAAATTTGAAGAAGGGTGCAGGGAAAAAGGCAGGAAAACAATGAGAGCAAAAAAGAATACTGTGAGTTTGGGTGTGCAGCCATAGGAAAGATAAGGACGATAAAGAGAAATCTTTGCTTGAACGCGAGCGAAAGGGACCTGTGTTGATTGGCTAGAGTGAGAGCTCAAGTTGAATGGGTTCACAGTAGATTGAAGTAATTAGGATGAATATTGAAATGTCACAAATCTGAGCTTATGACTTGAGAGAGAAGGGCAGACTGAAGAAAGTTTCTTTAAAGAAAGATTGGATTAATATTAAGGCTTAAGAGTTGAAAGCTCAGTAGTATCTATTTCCACAGAAACTTTCCACATTTTGACATGTTCGCGAGAACCACAAATGTTATTGCATTTCATGTGGCTCTTATGTGAGAAACTAACAAATAAGTACTGCTCAATTGAGAAGTGCAAAAAAATATTGATTTTTTTTGTTTTGCTGATACAAAACATTCAAAAGTAGTGGCATACGACTGTAGTAATCCACCGCTAAAGAGAAATTAGTGCAACAACTGCCCCAAGAAGTGCCCTCAGCCAGTCATTGTCATTGTTAATTCACTCCTTGTTTAAATATAAACTGTTTTTAAAGAACCCAGACTTCATAAAACTGACAAGGAAAAGAGAAAACGATCAGCAAAGGCTCATGCTGACTCTGGATAAACTGCAGAACAGGTCAATGGAAACTATCTGGGTGAATTGCAATTTATATGACATGCACTATATAAACTAGTTTTACTTGTTTAAAAGAAAACCTAAAGAAGCCCTGCTTACAGTTTGTAACAATTCAATTTCAATTGTGTTTATTTCTATAGGGCCAATTCACAACATGTCATCTCAGGGCACTTTAGAGTTCACCAGATCATACAGTTAAATTGATTAAAAGTTTTCTATCAAAGGAAAAACAGTTGATTGCATGAACTCATTGACTCAAATGCAATTCCACTCACTAAGCATGCCTGTAGTGACAGTGGAGAGGAAAAACTCCCTTTTAACAGGAAGAAACCTCAAGCAGAACCAGGCTCAGTGTGAGCGGCCATCTGCTGAGGCCGACTGGTGTTCAAGGAGACCGAAGCAGAGATACAACAAGCAAATGTAAAAGGCGGCCCCGTCTAGGAAACACACAGCCAGGCAGACCAGCTCCGAGCCAGCTCCCATGTCTGAGGATCAAGAGAGCACAACCAGCCAGTCACAGTCAGAGAAACAGGACTACACTGAAAAAACAGGCTGATTGCCAGCATCTATAAACAAGGGTGTTGATGGCAGCAGCACAGCTGATATTCGCTCCAGGATGGAGTCACAGCCAAACAGAAAGAGACAAGGCAAAGATACTAAAAGAAAAAGCAGAGAGAGTATAACATTAGAGATTGAACTAACAGATTCTGCAGAGTGGGAGAATAGAGATAGAATGAAGCAGAATGATGAAATAGGGGTCCCTATGTCACCCAGAAGTCGAAGCCTATAGCAGCATAACTATAGAGATAGCTCAGGATAACCTGAGCCACTCTAACTATAAGCTTTATCAAAAAGGAAAGTTTTAAGCCTAGCCTTAAAAGTAGACAGGGTGTCTGCCTCACAGACTAAAACTGGTAGCTGGTTCCACAGGAGAGGAGCCTGATAACTAAAAGATCTGCCTCCCATTCTATTCTTAGAAATTCTAGGAACCACTAGTAAACCTGCAGATTGAGATTTTTAGGAACATAAGGAACAATCAGATCTCTGATGTAAGATGGAGTTAACACGACATGTTAACACAGCTGCTCTGGACAGATGAAACTCTACCTGATGAGTTATGTTTGGCAGAAAACAAACCCTGCACACAAACCTGAACCCTTTGTACGCATCAATAAACCTAAAAGTGGCTGATAACATTGTGTTATCAATATCCTTTTGCCCTGGAGAGACCAGAATAAGGCTGCAAAACAGCTGAGAGTAGGACATTGTAGGCCCTCTCACCACATTACACTGTTATAGTCTCCCATTTGAGAGACTAAGTTTCGTAAACTGATAAAAAGCCAACCCTGGTAGGGTATTGTTTTGCAGGAGACCACTTTTGTGAATAGGAAAATATAGATATATGGACACTCTGGGAAAATCAGAGTATCGGCATCTTGTGAAGATTTAGAGGCTCCTTCTGAGCTTTCTGTAGAAAAAAGAAAAGCAGGAAAACTTCAAATCTCTGTCTGTCATGAACATATAAACATATCATACTTTCAATGAGCAGAATTATGTTAAGATCCTTTTTCCTTTTAGTTCTTCAGTTCCCCAAGCCTTTAAAAAGACTAGTGCTGCCATCACCTGGTCAAACCTATAAAAGCCATCTCTAAGCACTGTAGGGAAAAGAAAGGTTGTTTTATAAGTCAATTTAAGTTACCAGTAAGTGTTAACCTGTGTTCCATATAAAGCAGATGGGAAATTTTAACTGGCAGTATATATGCTCGTCTTAGAGAAAAGTCCAATCCTAAACACATTCTTTGGAAATTTTTATTAGATTATTTGACCTGAGTTTGAATTATTAATGTTTGACTTGGAGATTGAAATTACATGACTCTATCACACTTTTTAATAAAAGTGAGTAATAACTGTTCTTTTGAACTTTTGTACTTTCTAATATTCATTGTGGGTTCAATTATTCAATGGATAGAAAGCAGATAAATATTTCTTTAGCTGATGGGCCATTAACAATCCCTTGTAGCACAAGGTTGAAACCCAAGAAGCTTAAAGACCAGCTAACTATATGCATTATTATATTATGTATGGATTTAATTTGAGAATAGTCAAGAACCAGTGAAAAGTAAAATTTCTAACCGGCGTACTGATGTTATTCATTGTCAAGACCCATTTTTTTTGGGTGAGCGTTGGATTAGGTTGCCAGAGCATTAAAGGGGAATGCAGTTCAACTAACTGTCAGGAGCGCAGACGGTTAGTTGAACTCAACGCTTTCTTGCTAGAAGGCAGCAGTCCTAACTCCTACCCAACTAACCACTCTTAAACAATACAGTCATTGCACAAAAACAGATTATCTCATTATTATGTCACGTATTGCATGTATGAGATCTTTGTATTCAATTTGTGTCCTTACAACAGAATCAGTCGACCATTAAGCAACAAGAAGTATAAGATGAGAAGCCTTAGAAATTAGTTAGGTGGGTATTTTACAGAAAGCAGTTTTCTGAATAAAAGAAATATATACTTTATAAGCAAATATCTTCTCTTGGAAAATTGCCCTAAAAACGTCCACTGAGACTGTTGTGTAACATGCAAGAGCATATGTTTTAGCAGAATGAGCTATAAAATAGGTAAACTCAGTTTGCTGAGTGCAATTACCTAAATGTAAAAAGAAAAAGTAGCTTGAAAACCAAATTTTGACAAGCAGAGGGATCTTTATTGTATCATTAGTTTATATTGCTCTTCCTTTTTAAAGGACGGAGATGCAAATAAGGATTTACTTGTTTTCATAAGGGAGGCTTTTAATCTTTTGAATTTTAGATCATGAGATGAGTATAAGATGTTGAATATTTTTATGTTCTGTCAAGAAAATTAAAGAATACTATCAAGATTGACAAGTCTGACACTAACACATTGACTGATATTAATCTACAATAACAGGATTCTCCATTAGTGTGCAAATAGAGCAAAGTTCAAAGGCAAAATGCAATGTTTGAACTGTTTACCACTGTGGATTTAGTGGTGGGAGCAGAAGGACGCTAGGGGGTGCTAGAGCTACCCTTGGAAAAGTCAAGTA
>NW_015150848.1:393455-425596 GCF_000732505.1 Cyprinodon variegatus
ATATATATATATATATATATATATATATATATATATATATATATATATATATGCTTTACTTAATTTTTGTACAGTACATAAAAAATATAAGTTAACAGAGTTTTTGGAAGGTATTGTAACTAAGTAGTTATAACTTATTAAATAATATATTAACAAAATACAGTAAATTGATTGTAACAGTTCATATACTAAATTATACTCCTACATAACGTGAAAGGGAAACATCATAAGCATGACTATACTGTTTGGATTATTCCAGAGTTTTCCTGTTATTTCTAAGACCGCCTTTGGAACCACGCCTTCCACACGTAAAAGTATGACATCACCGGCGTCTTGACGTAAAGGGACACTACGCGAACGTGACACAGCTAAACAGGTGAAGAGCTTCTCAAAGGAGGCAGCAGGAGTCAACGAACCTACAGTACGGAATAAAACTATCGGAAAACAAAACAGAGTTACCTTATTTATCTGAGAGAATATATTGAATTTCTTTGTTTGAGACCAAAGACTGAAAAGAAAGCCGAATCTGGTGAGTAAACCTGACCTAAAAGCTTTGGTTAGCGGTTCATCTTGTTAGCATAGCAAAGTAGCCACCAGGGAGAATACAAATACACAATAAATAACCAAGATTATTTTTTTCAAGACATTTAGCGAGAGTGATACAATTTTCTTTTGTTTTTTCTTTTTAATTGTTGACAAAAATCTTTGTAGTTATGTATAATTTTGAGTAAATAAAGTGTTAGCTCTGGTCCTAACTTGTAATTTAAAAAATAATACAGATCTATTACTTAAAGCGAAAAAAATGTCTATTATCACCATTTTGAAGCTTTTTGTTGCCTTTTTGTATAATATAGTACTACATAATGTAAGCAATTGTTCATTACGTAATCTGTCTCTGTGTCTGATCGAAGTTAGCTTAGCCTGCTTGCTAATAATTTAGCAAACTCATTATTGATCTTTAGACTCAAAATGTTGTGACTCATGACTAATGGGGAAGCTTTCCTATTGTTTTCAAATGGACCAGTCCTAAAAACTAACTGATTGAGTTCTTATACATTTTTTATTTATTATTTCTTTATTTTATTAGCATTGAAACCTTTAATTTACACCAGAGGACCTTTAAATATGGAGTTTCCTGATTTGGGAGAGCACTGCTCTGAGAATACCTGTAAACGTTTAGGTGAGTACAATCTGATATAGTATTATCCTTCTTTTGTTGTTGAACTTGTTTAATCTGGTTCCTGTAAAATTTCTTTTTCTTTTAATACAGATTTTCTTCCAATGAGATGTGATGCTTGTCAGGAGATCTTCTGCAAGGATCACATTACCTATGCAAATCACAAATGCACATCTTCCTACAAAAAGGTGAGTTGATATAACCTTACAAGTTTATTATCTTAGGGTTTGATAATGCTTTGGGGTGTATTTATGTACTTCATTAAGTGTTATAAAGGATGACTTATCAAACTTCCCTTTCTTTAAATCCTAGTTTTATAAATGTTTATTAATGAAATTTTACTTCTTGACGTTTAGGTTTAATACTTTACTAGATTTCTCGATTTTACCATTGTTAGAAAAACATCATATTAATGTAGTTTCCAGCTTATGTATTGTTCCGTTTAAAAAGTTAAAATGAAACAAAACAACACGATTAGGGTTGGGAATTGAAAAGATTTTCACGATTCCGATTCCCTTTTCGATTCTATCAAACGATTCGATTCTTTATCGATTCTTTTTTCGATTCCAATTTGGGGGAAAAAGGAGAACAAACAGTTTGATTATCAGCATCAACTTTATTTACTTAACTATTGCACAATCTTACAAACTCAACAAGATCAAGATGTCCACAGGAAATGTGAAACTGGAGTAACATCTGTGTTTAAATGAAAAATGAATACAAGAACAAACTTAATAACCAACAATGTCTAATAACAAATGATGGGATAATAACCTTTTTTAAATAACAAAAAATACTAATTATAAAACAGTAGTAGGGAAAATTAACAGTTCTTTTGCAGAAAGATGAGCATATCTGCTTTTTCTGGAAGGATACAGGATCTTTCAGCGCTTAAGGTGTCTCCAGCCGTGGAGAACACCCTCTCAGATGGGGTGGAGGAACCCTGCCCACAGAGGTAGTTTTCACCCAGTCAGATAGCAAGGGCAGCGTATCTTGCTTGTTCCACCACCACAGTGTGGCGCTATCCCTGCAGGGGATAGAGGGCAAGCTTTTACAGAGCTGGATTTCCTGATCTACCCTCTGGGCTAAGGAAAGACGGGGCTTTGATTCACAAAGTGTCCGCAGCTCGTTGTCTTCCTCCTCGAATAGTTCTTCCAACTTGCGTAACTTACGTAACTTGCGTAACTTACGTAAAAAACGTAACTTACGTAAAAAACGTGACGTAAGTCGTGCTCCCCAGAGCCGGCGCTTTAGGCTCTGGTGCTGCGGGAATCGAAAAAAGAATCGTTCAGCGAGCTGCCAAACGATGCCATGGAATCGGAAAATACGGAACCGGTTCTGAACAGGAGCCGGTTTTCGATTCTCATCCCTAAACACGATATTGTGCAGAAGTTTTTTTCTTTTTTTAAAATGCAATTATCATGGTTCATTTTTCTGAATCTTTATGGAAATTAAACGTTCCATATGATATTAGCTTTCTTATATAGTGAAACAGCTAATAAATAAGCTGCTCTTATTAAACTAACCATAGCAATCGTCTTAGCTTGATGATTGTTCTATTAAACTGTTTTACCAAGCAGTTATGGGGAAAGGCTCTCATGGATGAGTATTATGTTTTACTTTCAACAAGATTCAGCCCCTTTTCTAGAGTAAAATTTAATTTCTTTTAAAGACTTTACAAATAGTAAAGGTATGTTATTTTTTTTAACCTTGTTGTGTGTTTTCTTATAGGATGTCCAGGTACCAGTTTGCCCATTGTGTAACACTCCTATTCCCATAAAAAGAGGAGAGATGCCTGACATTAAAGTTGGGGAGCACATCGACCGGGATTGCAAATCGGACCCGGCGCAAAGGAAGAGAAAGGTAAAGATAGCAGAGATGCACTTACCTTTTACTTGTTGGAATCAACAACAATAATACGTTATTTTTATTATTTTTTTCTATTTTACAGATATTCACCAATAAATGTTCTAAAGGTGGCTGTAAACAAAAGGAAATGATACGAGTCACCTGCGATCAGTGTCATTTAAATTACTGTCTCAAACATCGCCACCCTCTAGACCACGATTGTAAGACGGATGGAAAGCCTCTTTCCAAGTCTGGGTGGGTACAGTTAAGCTTAGTATTTGGAAGCTTTGCTTTAATTTAGTCTGTCCCATAGCTGGTGACTTATTCTATTTTTGGTTATTTTCTATAGAAATGCTGCTTTAATGAGGTCCCGAGGTGCTTCCTCCTCTTCTGCCTCTAGTTCTCGTTCATCTGCTTCAGGAAACCCCAGACCCGTTTCTAACGGTTCAACCATAAATAGTAGAGCTCACAGCTCAGGGTGAGTGTTTTGTTCACTAATGGACGTATTATTACTTTTAAAACAGATAGTAATTTGCTCTCTGTGCTCCTCAGCTCTACCCCACGGATTCCTACATCCGTTTCAGCACAGAATGTAATACCCCCTTCAGCATCATTTCAGGCAAACATGGTAAACAGAGCTATGATTAAATTAGCTTATTTAAGGCAATATAATAGTATAATAAAGTCTGCTTGTTCTTTGTTACTTTAGACAGAGGAGCAGGCTTTACAAAGAGCTCTAGAGATGTCCTTGGCTGAAACAAGGCCAGCTGTTCAGCCGACCCTAAGGTGAGATACTGAATCAATATTTTAACAAAATTCCACTGAAACTTCCTACATTGTTTTATTTTTTTTTTTTTTACTTGAAACTCCTGTACCCTGATTTTTATTTTTTTTATACTTTCAAAGTCAAGTAAATGCATAAAATATGTAACCTTTGGTGAATTCACATAGTATTTGTACATTCACAAACACAAGAATCAATCTTGTCTTGCTCCTGCTTCAACTGTTTGAGCCCGACCCAATCAGCCAATCATATTGCAGTTTTATGGTATAAGGCGCGACAACAGCAGTAGCTGCTCCAAAATAGACATGGCTGCACAGGAGGGAGTAGTGTAGCTGCTGCTAATGCGTGTGTTTTGATAGAATTCATAGTAATCTTTGAACGAGGAACAGCAACAATGTAAAAGTGTGAGTTGTTGTTTCTCATGTTTTCTGCTGCTATTTCATTTTTTACCATTAATGGCTAAATCCGTGACTCTTAAGGACGGAGACAGACGACTTTGTTGCTAGAGGTGCAGCTGACATCACAGATCATCTGAAGCAAATTAAGTTTTAAGATAATTTAATGCATATAATATCCTGGATTCAAAAACTTGAAAAGCAGTCCACCTGTTCTATTGTTTGCCTCTGTGACAAAGTATGCACATTTGTTTTTGTTTAGCCTATAAAGTTTGTTGTTTCAAAGGGTGCTCATATTGCAAATTGATGGTTGCCCTGACAATGAGATCTGCCCTAATTTACAGAGGCAAATAAATTTTATGATGATGTTAACCCTGAACACATACATTCATTACATGTCGTGACTGAAGGATTGGGACAGCCTCTCACTTAAAGGGTTAAGGGTACGGAGAAGCTGCACCTAGACACCATGCCTACTGTAAACAAGCACACATGCTTGTAAATGTCAAAATATCCTGTTTTTATAGCTAAGATTTTAGGTCCACCAACAAACAAGTTTCGTAGGTATATTTGCAAATAAGTAGGTAAATGTCTGTGTGTTAAAACAAAAAAATATATATATTTCCAGTTGTTATGCTTCATGACAGACATTTTAACGGCCTAATTACAGCATAATTTTGACAACTGACAGCATAATGGGCCATTATGCTGAAATGCGCTGCGAAAACCCCAATAAGGTGATAGAAAGGCATCTTGGTGAAGCTCCAGCTCTTTTATTAACTTTCTGTGACAGTTTTGAAATCAAATTGCGAAATGTTTGCAGCATTTCATGGTAGATTAAATTATTATATGGATTTCAAACACATTTCAATTAGTTTTTTCCTTTCCTGACACGTTTGGAAGGACCTTGGCGTTGCAGACAGCATTCGTCGGTGAACAAGAAAGATAAAAGTGTTTCAAACACATAAAAGTTAACGATTAGTGGTAGGCAGGCTCTGTACTGTCCTCGGCTCTGTGACTGTCATGAAATGAGAACACTGCTTTTAATCAGTCTGCTGGGTTTTTTGTTCAAGTCTTACCTGCAAAACCTAAAGAAAGATGCAGATTGTTTGTCTCTCTAGCCGTCTCCTGTTTGATCCAGTTTGGATCAAAGTTTGAATGAAGAATTTTGTTGGCTTGCAGGCAAGTTTGACATTAAGTGTGCAAGGGCTCTCAACGGCATTGCCTCAGAATGGGAGGGTTAATCCCAGTGGGAAGAATGTTTTTAAATGGGACCCAGGGATAGTCCTTCCTCTGGGGATTTCCTTCTTTAGGACTATTTCACCTACTGTCTGAAAACATTGGGTTTCATCAGTCTGTGGACCATCCATAATTCACATTCCATGCTTGTACATAGATCTCATGACTTTGAGGCACATCATGGCAATGAAATATGCATGAGCAGCAGAATTCCAGGGGTTTTCTTGGTGAGAGTTGTGGACATCATGGTTTGTACATAGCAAGCTCTTTCTGGGTTTGGTTTTGCGAGATTCTGAATTAGAGATCCTCCTTCATGTTTTGTCATTTCAATTTATTTACAATATAGAATCGAGTCGGAAAAATTTTCATAAATTTAGTTGGACCAAAACATCAACAGCCCTTTATAACTCATGGTACTGTCTTACCATGAGTACCCCCTTAGACAAAAGAATGAATGTCTGTCCAAAATGTGCAGTAATTATGTAATGGAATGAACGATAATTAATTATAGAATAAAAAGCATTTTGTTTAATCTTTTTAACTTGAGCATTTAATTCTTTGGCATATTATTCTTTCCAACTCAAATAAAAACAAAAAAAAGCATAATAAATATGTCACCAGGAAGCTAGTAAGGAATAAAAATAAATACAAAATAGAATCATATTATGAATCTTTTATATCTATTATAATCTATTATAAATCTGGAGCTCCTCCGAGTAACTCCCTTATAATCACAATGGGACAAAATACTGAACAAAAGTTATAGTCAGACTCACTCCATTTGTTTTACTTTGTTTTCAACATTCATGACACCTGAGTTGCTTTGATGATCTCAGATGTCACAGCTGAAGGAACTCAAGCATATAAGAAAAGCTTAGTTTTTGGTTGAAAAAGCTAGTTTTATTTTTTAGTTGGGTCCTCTCAAAGTAGAAAAGATCCCAGCCCTGATTTATTTTATTAACTAAGAAATAGAATTTCTTCACGTACCCATTGCAATGCACCCGTAGACCACTAGGGGTGCAAGTACCCCTTGTTGGGAATGGCTCCTTTATAGCATCCTTTGATAACCCCATTCCTTCTTTGCCGATATCCAGAACTCTGAGAGCATCTTGGAGTCAGGAGCTGTTTTTGCTGATCAGGCACATGACGGTTTACCAGATCAAATGAAAGGTGACGTTCCCTTTGTTGCTGTCAACTGTTAGCATATTCAATAACATTTTTCTGAAGATTTTTGCCTCTTTGAAATTCTTATATTTCCAGAAAACAAAGTTTTTTTTAAGCATTTAGGTGGTTTTATGCACGTCTGTATGTTAATTGAAATGCACAGCATCTTTTCAATTATTTCTTCCTTAATAAAAGAAAATCGTTCAGAGTCATGTACAAAATGCGGTTTCATATTTTAATCTCTATTGGAATCTAGATTTTCAGCGATTATAAAAAGGAAATGATCGATTATTTTGCTGCTTTACTCTCTTGTTAATTTCCTGTTGTAAATCAAGCGGCCCTCGCTGCTAATGGACATCATAAACTGGTGCAGAGATGTAACCATGCAGCGTTCAAGATAATATTTAACTTACAAATATAATTCAATTATTGGCTACGTTCAGTTCAACATCACAGCGTCCTTCAGAGAAGTTTACTTCTGGACCAACAGACTGCTGCGTGTCTCTGAACTCCTCTTTGGCTGTTGATGCTTTGTGTCGTAGCTCTGGAGGAGCCCGAAGGTTCATACAGGCAGAATCAAAGCTGGTCATAAAGCCAGAGGTTAAATGAAATGAAGGAAGCACCCATCAGGACATCAGGCCACTGCAGCCGTTAGCAAATATTTAACATCAAATATGAACCCCCCCCCTCGTCAGGATCTAACGTCAAAAACCTGCAACTGTGCATGTATTGTTTAAAGAAAGAAACAATACAGGAGGTGTTCTGGACTGACTGACGCACTAAACTGTGTTTATAAGTGCATCTGTCAATGCAGAGCAAAGAGTCTCTGATCTATTGCAGATTATCATCAATTTGATCAGGGAAGATGGAGTAGCCTTAAGGCAAAAAGGTTTCAGCCTATTGGGACCATTTTGATCTCATATTTGTTTTAATATTCTTGTTATGTCATCCTGCTGCTCTCAGTTATCGCTTAATTTATCTAAATTTAAATTGATTTCAAATGGAGTCTTTTCTGTCCTTACTCTAGTTATTATTTGAAATAAATAAATAACTCCTAGTCTGAAATCATCCTTATTCACATGTTCACTTAAGTTTTCCTGTTGTATGTTCACATTTGTGGATTGCATCTAAAAATATCAAACATTTTCTATTCAAACGATGGAATACATTATAGCAAACAGTTTCTTGAATCATATTATAGGTCATCAAATTAGTGTCAGTTTAGTCTATCAGAGGCTGCATGTATTTATTTTTAATGTCAGGCAGGTGTTGGTGCAAATGTATTGAAATACTTCGGCTGGATCCCAAACCGCCCCGATTTTCTGTCAATGTGACGAAGATTAAGCAAACCAGTGGAACTTACATTTGGCAAAACATGTTAACTTTGCCACCAAGCCGCTGTTACATTTGCTGCCGATTTCCAGCGAGCCTGTATCTGATGGAGAGTCACTATTTAAGGGCTGAACGTTCCACTCGCCCTGCCCGCTACGTGGTTTCGTTCGGCACTTAGTCCCTCCACAGGAACGCTCAAACAGAGAGTTAGTGCTTAGGGTTAATGTTTAGGGGCCAGTTTGGGATTGGGCCTTCATGACGCCTCATGAACCCATCACTACCTGCCACCCCTCTAGAATAAACACCGTCAAGACAAAACTTTAAGAAATTTGTGTCCCATTTGGAGAAATTGGTCTGTTTTTTAAAATGTTTGACATCCAAAAGACAACATTATTTATAACCTGTTCAATAATTTCATGTTAAAGTTTATGAATAATTGTGTTAAAGAATCAAGATCTCAATTTTATTATATTTTATAAATGTTTGCCATAATGGAGCAGCCCCTGTACAAACATATGAGATGGTTTGATTGGGAGGCAGTACTTATTGCTACGTTTACTACGCTTTAATAGTATCTCTGATCATGCATCACTGCTTTGCCTGTTTAACCACATATTTCAGTTCATGATTCATTTAAAGTTTTGATTGGGATTGTTTTGTAGGGATTGTATTTTGGTCATGAAATCACACTCAGCTGCATAGCACACATTTCACAGTTAAACAAGTACCATGTGAAACATTCTTAGTAGGTAAAAACCAGTTTCTTCTAGAAAACGTCTTGTCCAGTTGCCTAAAGTTTTAATGCTTGACCATGAACTGGATTACTGAGATCCCGTACATATACCTTAGTAGGATAGAAACACCTGATCCTATCTGCTTCTGTTAAAAGTTTATCTCAGATATTGGTTAACAATATATGTTTCAGTTATTTGGATACCCATTCATGTTGACTTTTGTTTTGAGTAAAATCACTTGATTGAGCCTTTTCCAACACACCACACTACAAAATGCGTGCTAAAAGTATGTATGTCTTACGTTGATATTAAGACATCTCTAGCTGCTTGTTGTTGAGGTTTACAAACTGCTGTCAGATGGTAGCTGCTGCTTGGTGGTAAAAATGCATATCACAAAACCGTGTCTTTTCATGTGCATAAGTAATAAGCTGATACTATTATGGACATTTGGCAACTTGCACACATAGACAGGGACACACTAGTAAACCTTGTTAGGTTTCAACAACTTAGACTGTTCCAAAAAAGTTATAAAAACAATCCACTGGACTTTGTTTCCAAGTTTGAAGATGTTTCACTTTCCATCCAGGAAGCTTTTTCAATAAAAAATGTCAGAAATAGCATTGAGTTTGAGGTTTTATAGAGTGGACCACAAACAAGGCCTTGTTTTAGGTTAAAACTTAGAACTTGAAGGGTCTGCTTGTTTTCAAAGATGGCAAAAACCCTCTTCAGCTAAAGGAAAATTTTGTTCTGTTAGCGGCTGTTATCAGAGTGGCCAAACTCTGTCCATCGCTGCTGTGGAGATCGTTTAATAATGATAAAATGATACGCTAGGGGACCTAAATTACTCTGTTTTCTGAAATTCAGGGGCCTAATAAAGTGCATGCCGCACCTTTAAGATTTGTCTGTAAATGTTTTGTTAAAAAAAAATCTGTTTCCTATAATCCTTGAAGTATTTGTTACTTTGGGTTAGTTAGTCACAAAATATCATAGCCAGATATAGCTACATGTATTGTAATCGGACAAAAAGTATGTACGTGAGAATACATTTTCATGGCGTTATACAGGAGTGTAAAATGCAAACAGCATTTATGTTTAAGATATGCATTCATGTTATGATGTACTGCATTGCCAATATTGCATTGAAAAAATGTTTTACTTGGACTTTTGCCTTAATGCGAAGCAGAGAACTTGAGTTAACAAAAAATATGAAGAGTTATTCTGTTAAACATCCAAAAACGCCTGAATGTGTAGTACTGTTGTATATGCATTACAAAAAAAGCTGGTGTTGCATAAATCATTTGAATAACGTTACACTTAAATTGGAATAAGAGATCCACAGTCAGTTATTCTCTCTAGTCTTTGTTTTGTTTTCACTCGGGTATTTTTCCTCTCAGCCCTCAGGAGCAGGAGGATCTGGCTCTGGCTCAGGCTCTCGCTGCCAGCGAAGAAGAATACAGACGTCAACAACAGAGACAACAGGTACCCGGCAAGCTTAGGCACCAGTAGCATGCTTACTGGAACACATGTAGGTACTCAGTTGTCATGGCAACACATCCTCTTAGGAATTTTTCAGTTTGTTTTAGGCGCCAGATGCAGGGCTAATTTGTAATAAATTCTTAATAGATTTTTGAAATCTGTGGATGAGAACTCACTGTTTCTAACATATTTTCTTTTGCTTTCTCTTTAGGGAAGGGAGACTAAACAATCCACCTGCTGCCTTTCGTAGTCTATGGGCTTGATTTATGCTTTAAGCTGTGCGAATGATTTGCTATGAACTGTATTACTAAGTCAATACTCAGAATAAGTGATTGTTCCATGAAGAATTACTCTTGAAGGTTGCTGCAATCTTGCCGCTTTCCACATATAAGCACATGTACTTTTCTGCAGGATCTGTCATTTTTATGAAATCGATATCCGTGTAAATATTTTATATGCCAATCACGATGAATCTATTATATTGCCTCATATAGATAATGAATAAATTAAAGGTGCACTTGAATTTTAACTTAGTCCTGTGATTGTAATCTAATGCTCTTCAATAAAAGTGAAGGTTGCTATTAAAGCACATCAGGAAGTCCATCACAGAAGTGGAGTGGAATAAATTTGCCCACCCTTTTAGTGGGAAATGTCAGTGTGTGAAAGTTTTCTAGCACAGCATGTTTGTGTATTCTTCAAATGCCACAAAGAGCTGGAATATTAATAGCCACAATTTATGACTGACTTTCACTTAATCTGTTTTTTACCTTTTAGTATATAAAGATAAAGCGAGGGTAATACGAAAAGGAATGTCAGTATTGATGATTTAAATGTTTAATGATGAGAATGTGTGATAAGTCAAGGTTATGTGTATATCACGTTCTGACCTCAATACAATTCAAAGTGCTTTATATAATGAAAAACCAGGTGGAATTTATGGCAAAACTGTTTCCAAACTGGACTAGAATTACAGATGATGCATCAGTGTGCACAGCTTTATAGAACTGATGTTACTGTGAACTATTGTGCAGTCAGACCTATAATAACTTCAATTGTTTTTTAGGTAGCAGACTTTAAATTGTTTGATGGATTGTTCTGCTGTTCAGTCTTGACCTGCTCAAAAATCAGTTCATATAAAGCATCTGATTGGGAGAATTTTTCTCCCAGGTTATTTCTGCTCTGAAGATCACAGTGAAATGCCAACAGACTATTGGAGAAATGCATTTTGTTGTTTTTGTCAGTTCTTATAAAGGTGCTGCGTAAAACGCATTTTCCCCTCCAAAGATCTGTTCTGTTTTAGCCGTCACATCACATATTAAACATGTGGATGACGTGCATTAATAGAAAAGCACATTTCTAATAATTACAAAGGAAAACAGCCTAACAGGCCAGTATCTCCACCCAGCTATTCATCATAAATTAACATTTTCTGCTGTTTTTATTGGTTAAGGACATTGCAATTAAGGTTAAGGTCAGTTTCAGTTGTCTTGGCCAGGCCTAATTCCTGCTGGACATGCAGGACGTAAATTGCTAGATCTCCTAAAACAAGTATTCTTTTAAAAAGATAAAGAAATGCAACTTATGTCCAGAATTGACTAGTGTAGAAAAAAATAGAAATGGTAACATCTGTCTGAGAATGATTGCAATGTTATTTCTAAGGCTTTGACTGCATTCGCATAAGAGAAATAAAATTAACAGCCTAACTCCAGAGAAAAAGTCATAAAATCCAGACAAACCTCCAAAGCATTGCAAACCGCCCTTGCCTTCATTGAGGTCAGTGTTCATGAAGCAACCATAAAAAGGTGACTGTTCTGTTTTTGTCTGAATTTCATTATTTTTGTTCAATCAGACTTGGTATCAAGAAATCTATTTGAATATTGAATGTGTATTGTATTAGCTCAGAAAAGTCTGCAAAGGCACTTCTAGATTCTAGCCCTCCAACAAACAGTAAGAGCTATGAAAGAAAACATGACAGAATTGACCCTTTATATCAATGGCCATCCTGCTGAAATTACTCCCATTTATACAACTCGTTCAGGACGCTTCAAAAATGGCATAAATCAGTATCTAAAGCACTGCATGCTGCAAGTAAAGTCAGTGTTTAAGATTCCAGAATAAAAAAAAAATCAAAATTGATGTAAAACACTAAAAAGGCAAACAGAGGGTAGAATAAAGGAGAAATGTATACACACACAGTAAACAGCAGGGGGCAGTAGTGCCTCAATAAAATTCTCCCCTTTTTTTAACAGCTTGAATTCTAATGTATAATTTTCTCAGACAGATACAATTGAAATTCAAACCAGGAGTCTTTTCATCCAACATTCATGCCCTGCTTGCTATTACTATAATAAAATGAAAGAAAAAAAAAAATGTTTTTAATATACACAACCTGTCTATAGAGCCTGAAAGCAGGTTGTCCGAATACATTTGCATAATGGTAAGTAAATGCCACAGTTTGGAGGCACACAGCTCCTTAGCATGCCCTTCGACCTGGAACAGCTTGCAAGTGTCACAACAACTCTAATTATCATGATCTGATGCCACTGATGTGGTTACATGAGTCATCCTTTTGCAGGGATACTAAAGTGATGTGCAGCCCTGCTATTGTAGAAGGGATTCATTTTAATGCAAATTGTATTCTTTAATTTTGCAATCACAGCACGCTCTAATACTATGCAACAATGCAGGTATGCGCTAGACAATCTGATCAAGTCTTGCTGCATTAATTTACATCTTACAGATAGAAGAAGCGTTTAAATACATTAGGCAAATCTAGTACTTTTATCTATGTTAAACAATGATTTATTAATGAAAACATTAATAAACAATGATTATTAACAATGATAAAAAAGTGAATAGGTATGCTGGCTCTATCAGTAAATTTCCATTCCTGCCCATAGGATTTGATCATACTTTGAGTAATGCAATCCAAAAAATGTATTACTTCACATTATTGTTCTCCTAAATCAAACTGAAGGTTTTCTTCAGTCACAGAGATGATTTACACAGAGTACATAGATTTCAAAGTATAAAAGAGGGTGGTTACATAACATTAGCAGACAAGATTATGCTTCCTGCTCTTTAGATATCAGATCGCCGTAATCTAATGGAAAAAATGCCCATTTATTAATGCAAAATGTCTTTGTGTTGCATTCAATATATTGTAGGTAATTAGTATTAGAGCCATTGATCAAACAGAAAACTTTTTTTTAGGACTCGACTGCATACATTGCTTAAAGATAAAACCTGTCTTGCAATACTTTCAACGTAATTGAAGAAACAAAATAAAATCATTTTTATAGTTTTGGCATAAATTCTTTTTCAAATTGTTTTAAATGTCGCTGTTGAAGGAAACAATCATTCTGACAGGTTTTAGGACAAAAAATTTTCTCGTTCCTTCTATCCTTTCTCTACAAGTCTAAGTGGGGGGTTTAAGCATGATTTACCTGCTTCCCATAATAAAACATGCTCTGCTTATAGTGCTAAGTAACTCTATTGTTAAAAAGGAACATGAAGATTAGTTTACAGCCCTTTTTTCATCTAGAACCACATTGGAATATAAAGTTACAGTATTGACATGTTGCCATTTTTTTAAGGTTACTGGGGAACGAAACATGGCGATTTGAAGAATGAGTGCAACAGATTCATGTAAAAAGAAATGTATAAAATAAATCACAAACCTGTCTTGAATTTAAATAATCCTCTTCTCAGATATTAAGAGTAACAAGCTGAGAAATAATGAATAACAGATTTTATAAGATGACGTTGCTGGTTTTGATGCACTAGTTATTTAGAACAAACACTAATATGTTTTTGCAACCTCTATTATGATTTGAGTTTACATTTTCACTATCTTCTGACACAGAAAGGGTGCTCGATTTTATTTGTTGGATAGTGTACACAGTTTTTTTAGATCAGTTTTTTTCCCAGAATATATCTGTGAGGTTTATTTCTAGATTTTTAGCATATGATTTTATCTGCCTGCTATTTTAAGTATTTTGCTTTTTATTCCCTGGACCTTTGTAACAAAATGTGAACTGTTGTAAAACCTCTTAAAAGCCCACAGCCGGGTCTATTTGGGGTCACACAGAGTTGAGGGAACCAGTGAATTGCTCTTTAGCATTAAAAACTAGCAATTCAACTCAAAGAGCAGTTCTTGACCCAGATCATGCTCATGTTTTGGTCATGCAGAAGGAAAACTAAGAACCTTGAACCCCTTTTTTAATCCTGTGATTTTACATGACTGAAAGGATGTATGTTAGATTTATAATTAATTTTGAATCAAGTCTATATTGCATTAGATTAAGAGTTCAGAACTTAGTTTTGTTCATCCTGTCAGCCCCCTCGATGCAGGTCATATCTTCATGCCAGATGCTGAGATCTGCCTTCAGTCCTCTGTTAGTGGGATTCTTCTTCAAGCCAGTTTACTAGATCTTTAGCTGACCGCAAGCAATAGATCATTCTTACCAGGAGCATTTTGCTTCATTTCAATGTTTGGCAAAATGAAATTTTTGCTGATTTTGTTTATTTCCCCTGGAAACAAAGTGCTTTTATACTTGCCGTTATAGATAAACATACATACATATAATTATAGCAATGACAACAGACCAGCTTCATAAACTGAAAGAAATTTTTTTTTACACATCTAGAGACTGAAATTTAGTCTGTTCTTCTTTTACTAAATAGCTAAGATTCCGGTGGATATGAATGAATCTATGAAGATTGATATGAAAGTCTTTGTGTCAGATTCTAAAGTGGTATGTAATATGGCTGGAATGTTGCGTGCATGTTATACATATATACTATAAACATATAGTGCTAGATCTACTAAAATCCCAAAAAGATAGGCTTTTGCAAAAAAAAAAAAAGAAATTAACTGCTAGGCAATTTTCTGGTGAGCTAAAAAGATTTTAAAAAGTACAAAAAATAAATTGATGACTTGAAGGTACATATGTTGTTATACATATATTGTACATATACATATATGTTTACGTATATTTTGGCAGTGTCAGCAGTGTCAAAAAAGAAAGTTTACATCTTTCCAGACATCCTGGACACACAGTGCAGTGGAAATAATAATGCAGTATTTTATTTCTAAAATGAAACAGGGAAAATGGTTGAGTTACTAACAAAAGTCTTTCTAAAAAATGGTTCAACAACTTCATAATGACAAAACAGAAGACTAAACTTTTCTTTCATTTTCTCTTACCAACGGTCCTCATTCCCTATACACAACTTGAATAAACTAAAGCAGCTGCAGTAGAATATGATTTTCCAGCAATAGAGCTATGTGAACAGAAGTTACATGGTAGCAAAATACAAAGAGAAGCTATTTATGTTTTAACATTGCTATCAATTTTACCATTGATTACCATTGATAAAATCCATATCCTTTGTGGGGAAAAAGGTGCCTTTGTATTCATCAATTCACCAATTTGAAATTTAGGAAATTCTCTGGGAATTATGTATCGGAATAACAAGCCAGGTAGTGAACATATGTGGTCGCTCTTCTAACAAGCTCAAAGATTGCATTTTTTATTTAATTTTTTTTTTTTGCACTCTTGTGCTCCTACGAAGGGTAAGGATACATGTTTTATTGATTAGCTATGTCCAAGTCTTCCAGCTTGCTATGTAGGCACTGTATGTTTCCAGATAAAAAACGTGGGGATGATTTAGAGTGAATAGATGGGGGATTTTTAGTTGCAGACACCTGTGTGACCATAGCTTAATAGGATATAATTGTTAAAACTAAATATGATCTGGTTTTCTGTCAGATCTGACTCTAAACTGGGTCTGTTGTGTTTCAACCTGATACTATAGCAGCTTAAATAGAGATATTTTTTTTTTAGAATAACCCAAGCCACTCTAGCAATAACAACGTAATGAAAACAACACTTTTTTTTTTTTTTTAAGTAAACAGGGTGTGTAGACCTTTTGTTTCTCTATGGTTCTAGTCCCTGCTCCCACTAAGAAATTCCTGTACAGTCAGAGAGAAATGTTGCAGAAATGTTGCTGATATTAGCCACCTGTTCCATATAGCTTTTGGCAGTCTTTGGAGTCTGGCCCTTGTTGAGTACTCCCCAATGTGGTGCTCCTGGAGACCACCATGGCACAAAGGAGGAGGAATAGCAGTCTCACAAGCCACGTTTCTTTTTAACCCAAATGCAAAACAAGGAAGTGTGAATTTGCTCTGTTTCCATCTGGTTTGAGGTAAATTAACCAACCACAGCAAAGCATATTGCCCTCATATCGTCCACATTGTATTATTATGCACGGCTGTAATAAACAGGAAGTAAATGCCACAATCCAGAACTGACCACAGATCAGTAATAGAGGAAAGTTTTAATAAGTGTGTTGCAATCAAGAAAGTTGTTCTTACAGTACATTAACATGTCAGTTAGTAATGGCGATGTTGCTTCCAGCCATGTGCATGCACATGATAGGAACATGATAGATGCTTGAGATTGGTCTGTTTTTCAGTGTAGTCCTGTTTCTCTGACTGTGACTGGCTGGATTTGCTCTCTTTGTCCTCTGGCATGGGAGCTGGCTCGGAGCTTGTCTGCCTGGCTGTGTGTTTCCTGGATGGGGCCGCCTTTTACAGCTGCTTTTTGGATCTCTGCTTCTGTCTCCTTGAACCCCAGTTGGCCTCGGCAGATGGCCGCTCACACTGAGCCTGGTTCTGCTGGAGGTTTCTTCCTGTTAAATTGAGTTTTTCCTTTCCACTGTTGCTCATGCTTAGCGTGAGTGATTGCATTCGAGTCAATGAGTCGATCCAATCAACTGGTTTTCCTTAGAACGAAAACTTTAAATAAAATTGACTGGATGATCTGGTGAACTGTAAAGTGCCTTGAGATGACATGTGTTCTGAATTGCTGTTATATAAATAAACTGAATTGAATTGAATCTGGGAAGACACCCACAGTAGAAACAGCTGATCAACCATGTGAGTAAAAGTTCGCTACAACAGAGCGGATTAAAAAAAAAAGTGTTCTAATCTCCCATAATTCACATTAACCCTTTTATTGCAAAAGCCAAAATCCAAAACAAGCTTCATAAAATCTTTTTTGGAAAATTTAAGTGAGTTTTTTTTTTTACTCTTCCATTTTCATCAACCTTCTCTGATGTGATACTTCAAAATGTGCTTTGTTCAACATTTACATTTTGTAAGACCCCTTTTTTGGATTAGAATAAACCGGGTTATCAACACTTGTGCCAATGCATATCGGAATTGCATGTCCCTGACAATAATACAATAATTTGTTTCTCTTTTTCTTTTTTTTTCCTTTTTTTTTATTTAAGAAATCACTATGTCTCCAATGTATTCATAACAAAGCTCAGACAATGTTATCAAAGCTAAAGAGGCTTTCATTCGTAGAGTTAAGGTGAGCTGTGTCAGCGTCAGCCATTATAAGTGATGTTCAAATAGTTATGGCAGTAAGAAAGGAGGTACGAAGAGGAAGCAGGAAACCTTTTATTGTGAGTTATTTTAGCATAGGGACTTACTAATGTTTCTATTTGGCAAAATATTTTGCATGACTGGATGTATCGGCACATTACCCCTCCCAGAATTAAACAAAAAGACATCATTTTTTCATGTGTACTCTGTGTGGTGCATAAAATGTAGGCACCTTTAAATGTGTTGGGTTTTATAATGGAGAGTTATAGCTGTATTGTGAAATTGTTTTTTGTAGTTCTTTTTTGGCTGTAGTTCCAGTTTTTATTTTTCCATGTCTGTTGAGGCCCGGAAGAGCCTAGGCTGTCCAGATTCAATACAGTAGCTCGGAGTTCCTGTCCTCCTCATGATAGTGTTCTTGCTGGTGAGATACGAACAGCAGGTAGAGCTGCAATTCGTACAATTCCGAATCAGCCATGGTGTCACATCAGTCCTTCTATGAGTATTAGTTCACAGGTTTTGCAAATCCTTAGTAGATTAGGGACATATATTTGATCTCAATCACTTAAGTTTAATTTAGTACTTTTTAACAGTAGCATCTTATTTTGCGTACTTGCTTTAATCACAAACTGCAGTTAGAGCTTCTTATGCGATCTTTTAACAAAGGCTTTCTTCTTGTGATTTTTCCATAAAGATCAAGTTTATGAAGTACATGATTATCTGATGGATGGATAAACGATTCTGCCACTCGACCTGTGAATCAGCAGCTCCTTCAGAGTTACCTTTGGCCTCTTGGCTGCTGCCTTGATTGGGGCTCTCTGGTATGTCTGTTACTTTAGATGGAGATTCTCTGTTTTGTAAGACAATGGAATGAACATTAGCCGTATATTATAAGTCAACTTTGAACTTCTTCACAACTTTATCTCTGACCTGTTTGTTGTATTTGTTGGTCTTTTTTGTTTGATAATGTTAATATAAGATAAATCTGTGACTCAAAGAACAGATTATACTATCATTATACTGTTAATATGTTAAAAGAGGGTGAACCTGATTTACTAATTAGGTGACTTCTGAAAGTGCTTTATAATATTTAGCTGTGTCATAATTAATTTTGTAAAGTTCTTAAAAATCTTTGAGAAGAGATCATTTTTCTTCAACTTTACGGTCCTGTACTGCTTTATCCATTACTTAAAATAATGTTGAAATATCGTACATGACAAAAAGTAAAATTTCTCAATGTGCATTGATATGTTTAGAAAAAATAAGAAAAATGAAAAAAAAACACGAAACCTTAAGATTGAAGTTTGTATTGAAACATTTAATTTTAAGATTGCATGAGAACTGACAACTTAAGTCAGCAAAACTCTGAAATTCTTCTTTGGAAATCCTCGCTATTGTGAGAAGATACTGGCCTTGCTTTCACAGCTGAACATGCATGGCCTGAAGGATTAGTCTGAAAAAGTCTAGCTCTCTAGTATGACTGTACTTTCCTAGTACAACTAGTGACAATTCACAGCTCGGCAGGAGCTCAATACAGTGTCCAAAATAGGCCGATGCCATGTTGGTCCTGATGGAAAAGTGAGACAGCGAAGTGTGACAGCAGCACAAAATAATTTGATGAAAGATTTACTGGGATCCAAAAATCCATCTGCACACATATTACTGGATTTACTGCGGAGATTAAAAAAAACATTCTAGTGTAAAATAAACTGCAGTGGACCCTGGGGGGTGTTTACATAAGTAAACCAGATGGACAGCAGATTCTGAATACTGAGTAACTAATTAACTGAAAAATACATCTACAATAAATCAGCTTCCTAACTTGTTTCCCAGCAGCACACAGGTACCTCGGCTAATAACACAAAGCCTTAGACACTAAACAACTCACTTAACTTTCTCCATTCACTGCTAAATATATCTCAAAACAATTACAAAAACAAAAAAAAATCCACTTAATTTTTCATTTATTGTTTGCAGCAAACAAGAACCAAATATTTGATCATGAGCTAAGCTTAAAGTGCAGTCGGCGTGCAAGGCTGACGTGCAAGTTGATTGATAAGATTCTCAAAACAAAGTGACATTTATCGTCATGGATAAAAAACTTCAGTGGAAAACTACATCAATTACAGCAATCTAGTGCTGTAAGCTTCAGGCTCAGTAAGTGCAGTAAAGCTCAGCATGATAAGTACACTTGACATTCATTCAGAATTCAAAGTGGAACAAACCAGAGACAAAAAAAAAAAAAAAAAATGTCAGTGTAATTCTTTTTTTGTTATACTGACTGGTTTGTTATGGGAGAAATGTGTTGTTCGTTCAGAGTAATTTAGGAAACATGCAATTGTGGACATCTTTACTTATAAAGCTCACATGCAGACAGTGGTAAAACAAATTAAGTCTAAAGGTAATTAGATTCAATTGAATGATTTAAAAAAAAATGCACCTTTGTAAAGTCAGTGTATACTAAAAAAAGAAACTTGTTTTTTACCATTTCTAGTGTTAAGAATTGACAGGTGCTGTTTTGAATTATAAAATCCAAATGAAATTACGAAATTCAAAATAAATATAGCGAGAGAGGAAGCTTAACTCTTATCCCAATATTGGAATAAGAATAAACTTCTCATTATATCTTAAGATGACTGAGAAATACGGCAGCGTTCATGAGCTCTTGCTGTGTTTCTGCCTCAGCTTCCATTAATTGCTTCTTGTTTTGTGTCTGAGCTGCTGCTAGTAATTATCCCTGCTTCTCATTTTGCCAGCACCGTATGAATCTTTGAAAGAGCCCAAGGACATGGCGAGCGTGTGTTCTGATCAATAAGAAACCAGAACAAGTCAAATGTTAGAAGCTACAGCACTGTGAAAATACACCCTTCCTTACACATGTAACCTGTTTCTTCTTTTTGTCACCCTTACTTTCAGATTAACCAGATTTGAATTTTAGACAAAGACAACCAGAATAAACACAAACAATCGTCTTTAAGTAGTGATTTAATTTGTCTAGCCCTTTGTTAAAAGGTAATTGCCTGCTGAACCTAATAACTATGTACCCTTGGCAACAATGACTGCCATCAAGTGTTTGCATTAACGGAAATTAGTCTTTTACAGAGGAGTCAAAAGTATTCATGTTTATTAGTCAAGTAGAATTATAAAGCCTACAATTTAAAAACACTTTTATAGAAGTTAGAGTATGAACTGAAGCTTTTTACTCCAGTAAAAGCGTAAAAATACAATTTTTAAATTACTAATGTATAAAAGTAAAAGTAATGCAAAAAAATATATAAAATAATAAATAAAACAATTCTGGATGATATATTCTTTACACTTAAATTTCTTAGTTTTATGACTAATGGTAACAGTTTCAAATTTAACTTGACATACTTTTTATTTTGGTGCATTACTGAGTCAGACCACAAAGAAATTAATTGTCTGGATGAAACTCATTATTTTCATGGTTTTTATTTTTACTTTTATGCCAACGGGCCATAACGAAAAGCAGCTTAAATTAAACAAAACTAATGAGTCTATTTTTAAATGTAAGGAGTAAAAAGAAGAGATTTGCAAAAAAAAAAATGTATGGGGTAGAAGTAAAAAATTTGTAAAAATTACTCGAGTAAAGTATAGAAAGTCAAAGTGAGACAACAAAGTATTTGTACTTTGCTTCTTGTCATCTCTGGTCTTATATGTTGCTGATGATGAAGATGATGATGACGATACTGCTAAAGTTCTGGTTATTGCATCACATATGCATTAGCTTAATGTGACAAAGTAATAGCTGGATATTCTTCTTCTAGGAGGGAGAATTTGTTTGCCCATAGACCAATACAGCAACCCAAAAGCTAAAAGACAATTTAAAAGAAAAATAATGAAAAGCAGGATATTTTTGTAATTTTATTTGAATGCAACACATGACAGCTATAAAAAACAAACAAACAAAAAGAACACTTTTTGTACTTCATAGGTTTTGAAAGAATAACATACAGTAACAACTGCCTTGTGTGGTTCTGTACGGAAGAGGATTAGGGCCACTGGAAAAAAAAAAAAAAGTTAACTGACTTTTAAATTTTATTTCAGTTTGCCAGAAATCTCAGAATTCTGACTATTTTCTCAGAATTCTGACTTTTTTTATTGTCAGAATTCTGAGATTAAAGTCAGAATTCTGACTTTTTTCTCAGAATTCTGACTTTTTTTATTGTCAGAATTCTGACATTAAAGTCAGAATTCTGAGAAAAAAGTCAGAATTCTGAGATTAAAGTCAGAATTCTGAGAAAATAGTCAGAATTCTGAGATTAAAGTCAGAATTCTGACTTTTTTCCCATATTATACTGAAATAAAATAAAAAAAATCAGTTAACATTTTTTTTTTTTTCAGTGGCCCTAATCCTCTTCCGTAGCTCTGTTTTTTACACCAGCAGGTAAACAGAGGTGACCAACTGGATCCACAACGCTGCCTTTGTTTGATGCTCTCTGGTGTTTAAGAAGTTAACTTGAAAACAAAGCACAAACACGCTAATCAATTTACTGTTACTGTGGTTCAAATGATATTTTACCACATGAAAGCAAAACAAAGGAGCTTAGGTGTCTATAAATGTCTAATGTTAATCTCACACTGGCTGTGCTGAACTTTTATAAACATAAACATAAAATATTTTATAAGCCTAACCTGTCTGCTCAGCAAACAAACTGTCACGTGGAGTATTGACCAAAGCTTCAAATAGGTGCATTGTAATTAGCTGTGCATGTCAGATTGCACGCCAGTCATTAACTAGTGGGAGTTTTTTTTTTATCTTTGCTCTCTTACTATAGTAACCTTCTTCTCTTCCTGTTGGATTTTTGTGCACCTCAAGAGGACTTTAGTGCAGTGAATAATTTTGACAAAATCTTTTTATATTGATGGAACATATTCATCCAAAGAGAATTATTTCATTTTTAATTTGACGACCTAATACTTGTTCACCGCCATGCTTCTCTGTTTGCAACTTTGCTTAGGGCATATTTCAGATTGAAGAGCAGATCATGCAGATAAACCGCTGATTTAGTTGGTTTATATCATTTGATACAGCGGGATTGGGCATGAAATACAGACAGCTGACATATTTGCAATATCATCCATCATAACAAGATGTCATAACATACCTTAAATCATTGAATAACTGCTAATTGTTCTGTTTTCTAAAGCCCAAATTCAAAAGAAGAGTCAAGTGACCAAACTATTCTCTGACCTATACATTGGGGCAGAGGAGGAGCATTTTGAGGGGAAAGTGTTGTTAACGTACCTCTTAAATGATGTCAGCTTTCGCTATAAGACAATAGATTTGAAGATCCTGGAACCAAACAAAGTTGCTTTGTCCATTAGTTATTAAAAACTTACTGTTTATGAATTCCTTGCTACTATAAAAATGAAGAAATGATTCATGTAATGATTCCAGTATTTGATTCATGTAATTTAGCTAGCAGTACCATTAATGTTAGGATTTCTGGCTAGTTCAGCACAAATTAATATCCAAACAAAACATACTGTATCATAGTACAATAATACTAAATATCCAGCTACTGCCTGTCATTCAGTTTTTACCTCTCCTCTGAAACTAGGGTGTGACATCTTGTGGTAACACTTGACTAAGAGTGTGCAGTGAAGTAGAAGATTTCTGTCTGCAGGGGCTATTCTATTGGATAGGTGTAAAATGGCAAAAAGGACTCAGCTTTAAGGTCACAGGAAAGGGGATATAAATCACATGAATGACAGACAAAGAGTATCCAACCGTTTAAGTGCCAGAAATGCACTACTTAACCTTCAGGTCAATGCTTAAAAAATTCAGATGAATGTTTGAATAAAATATTTCTCCCTGACATATAATTAGCAACCAGCATTACTGGTTTAGTTTTCTATTTTATTAAAAAATACAAGCACAGTCTGTCAAAAAAAGGGTAATTTAAGCAAATTTGCATGTGGCATGGTTACTAATATTCTATGAACTTTTCTTAGAATTTCCCAACCTGCTGATTTTCAGGGATTTTTATCAAACCTCCATAGGTTTTCATTCCAAGCCCTTATGTACCTGTCGAGCACAATTACCAAAGACTACGCACAGTAAGTAGACAAAATCTACAGCTGACAAAGTCCATTCATCCCAACAAACTATCTAATAAACTGAATGCTGATTTTATTTTCATTATTGCATCGCTACAAATGTCCTAACAACCAGTTAGGAAACAGCTCCTCTACCCTGGCACCACCATCTTTTTAGAAACTCCTTCCTATGTGCACCATTTTCTAAATTAAATAGATGCATGCTTTTGTTAGCGATCTATTATGTCCGTCACCCGAGAGGGCTGCTGAAATTGTTTTGGTGGATAATCCTTTGTTCTTATTCTCCATGACAAAACAGATAAAAAGGAAAGAAAAATAAATCACAGTGCTGTAGCCTTTTTGGTCTCAGTATAGCGAGTATCCACATACTGCATATATATATATATATATATATATATATATATATATATATATATATATATATATATATATATATATATGTACATAAGAGAACAGATATTGTAGCTGTCAGTTATTTTATTTTGATAAAATATCAAAGTGTAGTGTTGTTGACTAATTTGAGTTGTTGACTACAAAATCTTTTTTAGTTATTGTTATCACCATAATAAGCAGTGAGCTGAAGTTTTCAGAAATGAAGAAAAAGATGCACATACAAGATCACTTTGCTGCACTTACATTTAAGTGCAGATATATCATCAACTGCATTAGTTTCTATGGCAACAAGAGGATAATAGCCTCGATCTGGACTGACCCATGGCGCTGTGATTAAAATCTCTTTTAATTTCCAACTGCAATCAAATTTCAGATTTTTTACTGCAGCTATTCTAGTCAAGTAACTTGTTAGGTCTTGATTTGCTTTCCCACTTGACACATCTTTGGTTCCCAGTCACCAAGTTCTTAGCAGAATCCTTCATCAGCCTTCAGAGTTAGAATTGTTTTAGAGGGGCTTGTTTTGAATGTGGTAATTTGAAATGCACTTTATTTTTATTAGATAAAAAGAACTAAAACCATAAACTCTTGTTACTCGATACTGTTTACGCAAAAATGCATAAACAGGATTTTATTTTACACTCCCTGATCTAAGATCCATAAATCATTTTCCTAATATTTTGCTTGAATTTTTAAAAGCTGATTCCATTAGGTCACATAGAGAAGTGTGCCTCTTGAAAAACATACATCTGTCCCTCCAACATCCCTCGAATATGTGACTCAATCTGTTAAAAGCTTAAAAAAACAATATCATTTCCTAGCTTTAAAAACCACTTTACTGCATGTCTAAAAAAAGGAATACAAAAACCTATAAAGAAAAAAAATGTCTGTTAGCATTCCGACATTTAACAAATAGAATTAAACTTTATAATCATACCTGATCTAAATCAAGGGAAGTTAAGCACTATTAAAAAAAAAAAAAAAAAGACAGATGACATGTGACTTTTAATGAAATGTAACTAACATTTGGATTTATTTTAAAGATCAAATAATCTATGATATGTAATATATTTAAGCATGAAATTTGGAAATGGCCCCTGAAAAAGAATACATAATATGCAGGTGTGAGAGGTGCTTCTGATCTGCACTCCACTGCAGGCGTATTGACTAGCAAAATGTCCAAAGGGACTTGCATTGCCAAGACGGGTGTGAAAAGTTTCCTCTAATCATTTGGTGTAATAAATATTTCTTTTGTTTACACTATCACTGCGTTAAACCCATCCATCTTCCGTCATGCTTAACCCAAGCGGGGTCATAAGGGGTGCTGGTGCCTATTTCCAGCTGTCTACAGGCAAGAGGCGGGGTACACCCTGGACAGGTTGCCAGTCCATCACAGGGTAATACAGACACAAACAGGAAAAACCACCATTCACACACACACTCAGACCTAATCACTGTCTTAAACTTTATATCTAAATGTCTTTTCTAAAGTAAAAGTTAGCTCCTCTCTCATTAGGACCCTAAGCTAATCAACCTTGAATGCTGTAGACGGTAACCTTTTATTTGACTGGCCCGCAGACTGTCAGTTCCTGCTAAAGTAAACACTCAGCGGATCATCAGCTAAGGTGAGATTCTTCCCCTTTGATGCACCCTTCATTTCCTCTGAGGACATTGCTGTGATTGAACCTCTGCACTGAGACAGGACCAATAAAGCAAGGTCCAATAAAAGCCTCCGATGTAAACCATGTACTCACCGTCTAATTGATTTCACAGTAAGCCATCAATCTTAAATGCATGTTGCTGCTCTGCAGCGGGGCGTTAATTGATGAGTGGTTTGTTTGGAATAACAGAGATGCCAGTGTGTCATTTTTGTTTTTATTTTGAGGTTTGTTGCCTCTCAACGATAATAATTCTATCAGTATTTTTGTCACACTATTATAATGAGAGCAATTTGACTGCTTGTCAACACTTGAGCTGCTTTCCCCACTGGCTAGAGATCCAAAGGGTTCAGCAAACCGTTCATCACGTCACAGAAACACAGAAGAACATATTGTATCTACCAAGGAAAACACCTTTATATTAAATTTACAAGACTTGATAACAGGAGCGTATAACACATCTTTTTCTTGTTAATTCTGTGATTATAAGGTAAGTAACTAAGTGAGTGTTGGTTCATAGTGGAAATGATCAACCTAATTTAAGTACTTTGATGTGAGTAAACAGCAGCTAGCAGATTGACTGCTCCTCAGTTGCCCCAAGCCTCTCAGCTTTACAGAAACGCTCTCGAGTCTGAGTAATGAGCAGAAATATGTTTAATACCCTGTTGCAAGCTGCCTTTTAGCTATTCACACCTCAGTGTGTGTAGGTCCTGAGAAATGTCACAGTCATTCTTATGTTCTGCCTGGAAATCAGTCTTGCAAGTTTTTGTGTCATCCTTTCATGGTGATCCATCCGGTGTTACCATGGAAACGTTCACACGAAACAACACCCAGAGGTATTTCTGAATCTTAATTTGCCTTTCGTCGGGGCAGAGCTCCATCATTGTCCTAACAAAGCTTTTTTTTTGCTTTTGCTCAGGCTATTGTTCTCTCTTCTTTTGTAGAATCCGGACCACGCTTTTTCTTTTAAAGGCAGTGAAATATGTTCTCAGTTAGAAAGAGCATCGGTCAAGATCACAAAAGCACCAGCATCACTTGTGAAACTTTGTTCTTGACCATGTGTGCAATTTCATTTCTAAACATGAGCCAGTCACATGTACAGTATGTAACGATTGTAAGCTACAAGCTTTTTAATAAAATTTAATGGGATCAGCCGGCACAGAGTAGCCAATAATTGTTAAATAGGAAGATAATGATAAGCCTACATCATTTTCAAAGACTATCTCTATCTAGAACTAGATTTAATGTCTGAAAAGTGTGCTAATTCTTTAAATTTAACCAGTTTGATTATATGATTTGATTTAATTCTCTCTGTAAAGTACCTTGAGATAACATGTGTTTTGAATTTGCATCACCTAAATAAATTGAACTTGAATTGAAATGGTTAGAGATGCATTCATCCCATTTGCTTTGTTCCACAGAAATTCATTAGTATATTTTCATTTGTTTATTTAATAAATGTGGGCTGTCAAACGATTGACTTTCTAAAATCATGATTAATGTCAGATGCTTCATAGTTAACTGTGATTAATCACGTTTTGAATTGCATATCTAAAATACTGTTATTTTGCATATCAAGGCAGTACTAAGCTCATAATGTAGAATATTGAACTTAATTTGATTTAATAAGTGTAACACTGTTTATGAGATTAGCTATGATATCAGGCCACTTTCTTTAGCTACCTCAAAAATTAACAATAACAGCATTAGAATAACTTGGTTGATAACTTAAATTGGGTTTTTGTTTACATCTGCAGCTTTGGTCCCGTTGGGTCAGTATGAAATCACTAATGGACGATAATGGATAATAATTCAGTCTGGCCTGAAGAGATCGGCTCCAGTGGAACTCTGGTGTGCACTAGCTGATCTCTGAAAACAACTGTACTCTGGTGGGATAATAATAATTATCAGAGTTGCCAGTGTTACTTTACAAAAGTAATTAGTTATAGTTACTAGTTACTTCTACAAAGTAAATGAGTAATAACTCATTACTAGCCATAGTAACTATGTTTTTACTTTTTATGTTTTAAAATGTCAAAGAACTCAGAAAACTTTTTTGTTAATGGAATTTTTTATTTATTAAGAGGTTCAGTTATGAAAAATCATGTTGCAATATCATTTGTAGATGATGTTTCTTAAAAATAGCGAAAGGAAAATAAGAATTTTAAGAACAAAAAAGTCAAATTTGTATCAAAGAAAACATGCTAGCAGTTTATACAGTACTATAATTGCTAAATAGAGTAATTAAATGAATAATTACACCTTAACAGCAGGACTACATCACTAGGGATCGGTTTTAACTTTTTTATTCTAACTGGGACTTGGCTGACAAGCTTCTAAAAACCCTTGACCTGAGATGGACTGGCGACCTTTCCAGGGTGTACCCCGCTTCTCACCCATTGACTGGTGGAAATAGGCACCAGCACCCCTCGCGACCCCTCTCGGGATAAGCGTGCTAAAAAATGGATGGATGGATGGCTTCTGAAAACCCAGGTGACTCAGCTGTAGAAAGAGGTAATGCATCCTCCTAGACATACTTAGCCACCAGTCTTCTCACTGCTCCTTGGTCAAAAAATCCAACTTTTGTTGTTTAGATCATAAAAGATCTCATAAATGTTGGAATCTTGTAATAAATGAGGGCGATGAACTCATGTCAAGGGCTTGTCGGTTAAAAGAAATTCACACACATTTTGCACCAAATAAAGCTTGGTTATCGATAAATAAGAGACACCAACATAAAGAGTGTTTAAGGGGTAAAAAGTGTATAAACACATTACACAGCCTTAAGATGAGAACAATTTGAAAGAGCTTAACTTTAACCTTTTTTTTTATGCATCACGTCTCAGTCACAAACCATCTCTTGCTTTGTTATTAACACTAGATTTAAAATTAAGATTACTCATTTGTCAGTGCAGTTATTTTCTTTAGAAGCAACATAATCAGTAACAGTAAAGAATACAACTGTTTGTTATTTAAACTCATTATATATATTTTGTTCTATAAAGGATTTAGAGTATAATTTAGAGAAAATTAGCACAAGAACACCAAGAGAACAAAAAGATCAAATAACTGAACCGACAGTTCAGAGATGGTTGTGTAAAATGTTAAAACAGGGTTATAAAAGCAGGGTTTAAAAAAATATTTCTAGCTTTGAGAGTCTTGCCAGAGCAATGTTTAGCCTGTTAACCGAAAATAGATAAGTACAACAACAGTGTAGTAAGACATTAAATATGATAAGACATGGCTGGCCACCTAAAGTGACAATGACAACCCCTCTCACATAGCATTTAAATCCTGGATTAAGGCAACTTTTTCCGTTGAACAGGGCTGACTTGCACTATTCAAAGGAAATAAATCTTTTAAAGTTATGGAAGTGGTAATGATAACATGTGTCATACTACCTGTTAGCAGCAGAAATAAAGGAATATAAAAGTCTCAGAATCAATTTCCAATAGGAACAATTTCATGTTTTATACAAGGTCTTTTCTTTTAACCCCAGTACAAGTGGAAATGAAAATGAATGTAATAAAATCTATATAAATGTGACATTGTGGTCATGCCTCCAATTGATTATTTGTCCCAGAAACTTGGCTGCAAGTCTAGTTCTTTGGCTGACTGGTCATTGTGCATGACTTTCACCCTGCAGTCTGTCGTATCAAATTCCATCTGGGCCCTTTGTTGCATATCTAGCCACATAAACTTTTAATGTTCTTAGAAAAAGATATGAATGTATATATATATATATATATATATATATATATATATATAGATATATAGATATATATATATATATATATATTTATCTATATATATGAAATAGCTAAAAATCTCTTATTTAACAGAATTATTGCACTGGTTATTGTTTATGTGCTGTTATAAATTCCAAAACATTATACTACCAAGTTTTTTGTGGAATAGGATGGATTCACAAGAAACAAGCACAACCCCTGATGCCAGAGTAGCAACTCTCAGCTTCCAGTTTCCATTCCAGTTTTAGCTTGGGATCCATATTGTGTAGACATAAAACAATTTGTTCTATGTACTCCTAATGAACATAAAGTGGGAAGAAGCAAAGCAATTAGTTGACATTCACTTTATTTCGTTTTAGAACAAAACATGCCCTATTTTAAATGACTTTAGATAATAAATATTTTGGGACTCGTAACATGCTTTGTTTACATCAATATTATGTGCTCATTTGTATATCATTGCACAATATTTTTAAAATGATGCTCAAAGAATATAGATAAGTCCTATATATTTTATTGTCTGTTTAACAGACAATGAAAGAAAAAAAAATATAATCAAAATTTTTAAATTATAGAAATAGTGAATTTATATGTGACACTTTGACAGTGGTATAAAAAATGTGTTCTTAAAAAAAGCAGAGAAACCATGTTTTGTTCCATTTTAACAGGTGTTTGGTGTGTGGATATTATTATTTTGCCCACAGGCTATTGATGGATGACTGCTGACAGCAATGCCATCAATCTGTCAGAGCTTGTACTCTGAACAGATTTGGCGTAAAATGTGACAGACTGAAGCTACTGAGTGTACAAGTGAATGTTTATGGATACAGAATTTAGTATCAAGACCCAAGTGATGCATGGGAGGGAGATCATTCTGCCCCTGACCCTAATGACTTGGCAAACATATCTCACAATTCCACATAGCTCCATTAGCCAAGACAGATGGTAAATATTTTAATTGGTTGCAGAGTTTTTACTTTCTGGTTTGGAATGCCATGATGATTACTTTTGTGTACTGTACCACCCCTGATACCACCCCACTGAAAATATCACAAAATTATGAATTGTATAAATTATTCTGGTCTAAACTTCCACAAGCTTCTAGAAAAGCAAACAAATGTTGACCACATGCGAGAGAGAAAGTGAAACAGAGTCTTTAAAATGTATAACTGCACTATTTGATAATGATCTGCTAAAGTAAAACCATCTTTTGGGGGAGGAGAACTATTTTAAAGTAATCCTGAATGTTATTGAAAAGTAGTAACAGAGGACAGGGCTGTGAGGAAATACTGTTATTTATTCACATTCAATGTCATATGTCAGCACAAGGTCCAAACTATGAACATGAGAATGTGAATATATATAATATGTGAAATGTGAATATTTAAATTTTTGAAAACCAATAGCATCTAAGATAGCATTAAATGCTATCTTAAGCTATCGCCTTAAATGTCAGCATGGATGTTAAAATCCCCCACTGTGATGACCCTTTCAGTATTCAACACCAAATCAGATAGTACATACACAGAACTTCTGGGCCTGTGAAAATTTAAATCACTAGAAGTAGCTGCCTCATTTATGCTCACATAATCCTCTTGCTGCAGCTAAGTTTCTCTAAGTCAACATAAATCAATGTGATTATTATAAATCAATTCATTATCTAGCAGACTTTTTGAAGAAAAAGATCTTATGTTAAACAAACCACATTTAATAATTTTAACGTTTTCCCCAATTGGAGTTATTTTTCATTTTTATTATATTATCATGATTTACTTCTTTGGGATTCTTTTCTAATTTATTAGATTTTGGTTGTAGGCAAGACACTGTCTGGATGGAGTAATGAGTGGCTAACAGTAGAGAAGCTGCAGAGAGATGTGTTAAACTACGACTCTGCTTCCTGGTTTGAACCCTGGGTTGTCAGTGTTTTGGAGGACTAATAAATTCAAAGAGATTCCTAGAAAGAGAAGCGGCACCATCCAAAATGGGATTGATGCCATCTCTCCAAATCAGACATGGCCTTCCCCAAATGGATTGCCAATTATTCATGTAGCCCACGTTGTATTCAGGACACCACCAAGACAATCAGTGGTTGAATGACGACATGCAGCTAAACATGTCATCACTGGTCACATCAGGGAGGGGACCAGAGAAAATTATGGAGTCTGACATTGTTTTGGAAAACTTGCACACCAGTAGCACCCTCTAGTGGCAGGTGATCCATCTCTAGTGATGGGACTAATGGCGTTACCTTTTTTTAGTAACGAGTAATCTAACTAATTACTTTGACTGTAACTATAACGCAGTTACCATTGCAAACACCCCGGTACTGCGCGTTAGTCAGGTCGCACAATGAACCTTTTTTTCATGATAGGACTCGTGCGCGCCTTGTCATGAGAGAGGGGAGGATGAGATTGGCTGTTACGGGTGTTAACGTACAACAAACACACAGAGAGTTGGAGAGTGAGGAGGGCTCCAGCCGCGAGAGAGCGTTTTCCAGATTGAAATACTGGTGTTACGTCGAGCTGCGTTTCCCCATCAGATACAGTTTCCCCTGCATCTCCGCACAGCGCAGGCGGCATGATTCACCGCACAGGCAACAGGAAACGAGCATGCTCGCTAAAGGCGTGCAACAGTCGCCCTGTGCTCGCGCCACAGGGGAACTGGATGGATGGATGGATGGATGGATGGATGGATGGATGGATGGATGGATGGATGGAT
>NW_015150848.1:425936-440627 GCF_000732505.1 Cyprinodon variegatus
AGAAGGTGGGGGCCAGGTGGTGAGGGTGAGAAACGCAAAAGTAACGCAATAGTTACTTTTACTAGTAACTAGTTACTTTTATTGTGGAGTAACTCAGTTACTAACTCAGTTACTTTTTGGAAGAAGTAACTAGTAACTATAACTAATTACTTTTTCAAAGTAACGAGCCCAACACTGTCCATCTCTAATTTTCTACCAATACTTGGATATAGTCTCATTCCTTAAATAATGTAACAAGCCTAGCCATGGATTCAACCAATTTGTTATCACTTAATATGGCTTGTAGAGGTATTATGGGTGACCGAACAAATTCTACGTCTTTCTATGTGCCTTATACAGAGGATTACTTATGTTCAAGAGAGGCTTTAGCTGTGCTGCATGGTAATACTTGTGCTACCCGTTATTAAGACAAAATAAGCAGATTAAAGTAATATTTTACACAGTATCGGAGCATGCGTTAAATTTAAAACATCATTTCCGGTAACATTTAAATATATTTTTATTTGCAGCATCAGGAATCCTGAGGCATATTTCGCTGAGACTCCAGTGGATACAGAACCAGCCAGGATGAAGAAAAATATTTTTAGTGCCTGGCTGTATTTTGGAATTGGAAAATTATTTTGAATCTACTCTCTACAGACGATAAACCCTAAGGGTCCCCTGTCATTTATCCTATTCTTCACTCAGTTGTTATTGGTTACAGTGCCTCTATCTGGTTACCTTTCTTTCCCTGTTTCTGGTTTTTGCAGTTAATCCTTCTTCACCATCTTGTGCTTCCTGATGTCTGCCTACTGTTTTAGTTATTTGTCTCCACAAATCATGACAGTAGGACCTGACCATCAAAAGGACAAGGAAACATAAACTTAGAAAATAAAGCCATTTCAGTATCGGAGTTGGGAGGCCAAGCTTCAGACAAAGGGGCCTTTTCCACTTGGACTGATGATGGAGCTATCTTGGCACCGGACCTAACAAAGCTCCAGATTATTTGGATTTGATCGCCGAAAGCTACAACTCCTAGAGCCAGAAACTGGTGCTACAGTAGCACCAACTTTTTGTTGTGACCTACGAGATCTTGCCTAGCACCAAGTAAATTAAGCATAAGGTGTGGAGTTTACTATAAGGTGCACATGAGGAGCACAACTCTTCAAGAGTGTTCAACAACTTTGCCAGATGCTGAATAGTTGTAACAGTGACAAGGAGGATGCCAACACAAACAACATGATACATCACCAGGATGGCTGTGTTGGGCTGTGCAATGTTCCTATATTGGTCAGGTAGGAACAAGCCAGTGTTGAATAGTCCTCAGTCGGTTACTATAGCATAGGTTTTCAAGGTGACTACCTTCATCACCACTGGTGTCTTGAGCTCGTTTCTCATTGCTTCCCTGTCATAGTGCCCACCGGAGCCCTCTAGACAACTTCTGATCCTGCTCTGTCTGCACTGAGTCCTCCAAATTGGGTGACTGCATTTGCATCTACTGCACTGGTACAATTTCCTGCTCCAGAGGTTTCCTATGTTCCTGCCCTGGATCGTTCCTTTTGCCAGTCCACCTGGTCCCCAGGTTACCTGTGGTCTTACTGCAGAGAATCTCTGTGGCCTACGGCTTTCAACTGAGCTCCTTCATGGTCTCCAGGCTTCATTTGAGCTCATTTTTGGCCTCCATAAATTCAGGACCTGAATACATGTATAGAAAGGCTGCACATTGGCACAGTTTGTAGCACCGTTGCCTTGCAGAAAAAAAGTTCTCTGCAGTTTTCTTTCTGCATGGAGTATGCATGTTCTGTCTTTGCATGCATGGGTCCTCTCCAGGTACTCTGGCTTCCTTCCACAGTCCAAAAACATGACTGTTAGGTTAGTTGGCTTCCTAAGGCGTGAGTGTGTGTAAGAATGGTTGTATGTCTCTGTGAGTCTCCATATGTATCAGTCTGGCAACCTAAAACAAAGCCAAGATACAAAAGGCAAGTTACCTCTGTGGAGTAGCCAAACTGGCCTACAGAGGGTTCACCAGATAATTTGTGGTGAGCTCATAGTATGCTTCTCCTCTGCATCAAAATGAGGCAGCATTGTTCTGAAATGTGATAAAGACAGTCTGGGAGATCCCTCTTGTGAGAGTTTTAGGCCGGGCATACACTGTACGATTTTTTTCCCTTTTCAGGCCAATTTTCCCGTAGTGTGAGAAATTTTCAATTTTTCTCAATTTTCAGCCTCATCATGCGTCCTGCTTTATGTAATATGCAGGGGAAATAAGGGGCGATTGGACTCTCACGACCACGTCCTGATCAGGGATCATAAGGTTGGGAGAAAATCAAACATGTTTGAAATTCAATCAGCCGTCCTAAGGTGTTCATGGACAAATCCTGCTGTTGAAACAGAGCCACGAGCATCTAAGAGCCAATTTACCGGAACCTTGAGCACTGCGCATGTGCGAACAAGGGAGTTCTGCTTCTTCTTCTTTCAGATTGACGAGTCCGTCCAGTGCCATCGGCGCTGAGTTTGACGTGTGGTTTTTGGACGTGTAGTTTGAGCGTGTAGTGTTGCTTCAGAGCGTCAGGCCGCACAGTGTGAGAACATCCATCGTGAGCTATGAACGTTTAAACCTGCGTTTTTGTAGTACAGTTTGAGCTGTAGCTCGATTGAACGACGATTGAACATATCACACAGTGTATGCCTGACTTTACAGGCACATCCTCAGAGGAGACCCTTGGGAATACCCTGAACCAACTAAAGTAACTGTATAAGCCTAGAGCTTTTGGACTTTTTAAAATCTTGAAATCAGCTAAAGAATAATGCTGGGAGGAGTGATGGCGGCTGTTTCTATTCTGAACCTCACAAACCAGTCTCAAATGAGCAAGAGATAAGGGATTGTTTGGTAGTGTTTTACACTGCTTACAAAAAAGAAAAAAAGCAGGCTAGTATTTGATATTTTCAGTGCTATCATCTTAAAAATTTTCTTCCATCCATTTATCACTACCTTTAGATTAGCCAGCCAGTTTAGCCTTAAGTAAAACAGTGAAGCACTTTCCCCATGACTGTACAAACAGCCTGAACAAACAGATCTCTTTTCTTATCAGGCAATAGCTGTTAATGTAGATAGAGATAAAAAAGGTACCTCCTTATTTAACAGAGAATCTGTATTCACATTCCTCAAAGGGTAGCATCAGCGATACTTGGCAACTGTTCATCAGAGGACCTCCTGATTGCACAGTGACAGGGAGAGCACCAGACGCTGGAAACCTCCCTCCGATCTTCATCTCTCTCTCTCGTCCCTCTCTGCAGTGAAGTGTGAACATTAAAGTGAATGTGGAGGAGGAGTCCTTGCAACAGGGAGTGGGGAGGGTCAGTAGGGAAGCAGAGAATCAGAGTAAGACAGCAGCAAACCCAGGCAGACAGCAATGAATGTTGGCAGGGAAGAGGCTTCAGCACAAAGACAACCAGCATGTTAACTGTGTTGGTCCCCTGGGAGTGTTGTACCTAATCGGAGAAGGTTGGGAAGCTTTGGATACCATACAACATCATCAGCCTGGTAGGTTTACTCTGCTGCTCCCATGTTCGAGCTACATACTGCTGATGCTGGTTATGCAAGGTATAAATAAATCCACTTGCATGACAAGAAGAATTCTGATCCTTAATATTTAATATTTATTTGTTAATTGCATGTTAGGACAAACATAGTTTAAGCTCAAACTTTTAATCCCATTGTCGGTAGTCAAGTCTGGTTTCACACTGAGGGTGAAGCTTATTATTTTGGGGCTTATACATTCCCACTGGCTGTTATCAGCTGCGCTACACTCCTAAAATTCTCTTCTTCCATCTCTGGATCTAATGTTGTCTTTTACTGTTTCATTTTTTTAACATTTGAAAGTACAGCCCAAATTTTCCACAGCAAGTAAAGTCTCAATTTTACATCGTGTCTAGTGTTGCACGCACCAGACCATGAAGCATCTCCTCATCTGTCCCAGTTTCTTTTATCCCAGCGAGGCTGAAACATGTCCTGCTCTGATTGGAGTCTTAACTCTGGTATCTCACTGCAGAATGAAATTTTGTATTGACGCAGATTGCTTTGCCTTGTGGAAAAGAAAGTGGATTCAGCCCTGTTTAAATCTGGAACAGAGCTGTGAAAGGAATGTCTTCGCAGCAGTAGGCAGGAGGAGTTATACCTTCATATAAATCTAAAAAGGGCATCCCTGCATTTGTTTTTTCAAACTCTAAGTCACAGCTGTCCTTTTAAAATGAGTCTGAGCATACAGATTGGCTGTTTTTTGAGATAAATTATATGAAACTGCTGTCCTTTTCCATTACAAATCAAAGATGTTTAAAAGAACAAACTGAATATTGCTTCTGAAACAAAGAGGACAGAAAATATTTAACAAGCAACTGGGATTCAAGGTATTTCTGCAGCTATTAATTTTCAATCACTGGTATTTTCAGACTGTCCGCACCTTCTCTTTCATAGCAAATACCATCATCTTGTATAAAGGAAATGAGTACCAATTTAATAAATCAAACATAATCCAGCTTCTTCTTTGTTGGAGGTATTTTCTTTTATATTATCCTCTTCCTTAAACCCAGATGGTTCCTGTATGGATTTGGTAAGCCGCAGTGTCATAGCGTGGGTTGCCTTGTTTCTCTGATCTCATTAATGATAGAAAATTGTAACCACAACACAAATACTGCAGCACTGAAAAAGATAAAGCCATGAGAAAAAAAAATCTTCTTTAGATTTAAACTTGTCCATATGTCAATTTTAAAGTATTGTTGCATGCATTTGCTATTACAAAGGAAATAATTTCTAAATAAGGTGAATTGCTTTGAGAGTGACTTAATATTGATTGCTCTCTATTGCTCTCTTTATTTCCCAGAAAATCAATTGCACACTCAAAGAACAAGTTGTTTCTTTGAAGTTAGCACAGGGGGAACAAAAATAGGATTTGGTGATTTTTCAGAAATTTACTAAAGAACCCTCTTCTAGAAACACACCCCACCCTCTTTGTCCTGCCCATCACATACAGATGGACATTCAAGGCTGCAGCATCAAAGCCCAATAATCAGCGTCATGGCAAAACGCTATTGCTCATAGCTCTGATTCCAAACCAGCGATAATAACAAATATTTTAGTTAAAATGTAGGTGTCCATGAATCATAGGTTAATTATACATATGACCTAATTTCAAATATAATTTAATTGCAGAGTTAGAAATAATGATCATTCGTAATTAGCATTTTGCACATCCTCTCTGTCAAAATACATGTATCACTTTCCTCAGAATCTGTAATTACAAACTGGCTTTTAACCATTATCTGCTAAATATGGCTGAACTATAGTAAGAGAAATAATAAATTCCAGACACAGTTGTTTTTTTACACCTTTCAACACAAAAACACAAACACTCTATTTGTTGGAACATGAATGTGTTTAGATGTGCTTTCCTGTGTGCGTGACTCTGTGATTCACCAGCAAGTGGACCACTTTAGTTTCAATTTTCCATCAATGGCTGCTGTGCAATATAAAATGAGTGTACCTATGACATGAGAGCAGATTGACGTCATTTGAGACATTACCTTGGCAAATTCTGCACAAAAAAGGCATTCAGTCTGAACATTGTTACAGAATCAAAATTTGACAGAGAGGTGCCTCCTCTATACTCCTCACTGGTAGTGATCAATGCATCTTTCTTAGCTGTTACTGGAAGCTAAGTATCTCAATAACCACAGATGAGCTCCTGCTCTTTTTGTTTTCGCTGAGTAAATTTAGGTAGAGCACTTGGACAGTGGTCAGTTAGAGAGGCAATCCATTCAATTAGGATATAGTGGAGCTGAGGTAGCACTTAGTGTCTTATTGGTGCACTTCTCTTTCCCAAGGTTAAATACAGCTGCACGTCATATAATTACATAGCATCAAAACATTACAAATAAGAAAAGCACACACTGAGTCCAGGCAATCAAGTATTTTGCCCCATATTGTGACTTACAGCTATAACTATAACCTACACACAATCTAGATCTTTATCAAATTTTGATAAATTGTTCCATGACATGAGGTGCTTCTTCATTTGCTCTGTTTTTTTGTTTGATCAGCAGATCGAGATTTCGAGCGAGGCATAGTTCACTGTTCCAGTGTCTTCAGTATAATACCTTTGGACTTCTTTGAGTCCAATGCTGAAGCTGTCAATAGTCACTGCTGCCTCTCTCTGGTTTAAGGGGACCTGGAGGAACTGCTTGTTCTGCCAAATAATGTCCAAGAATCCTTAAAAAAATTCCTGCATCTGGATGATGATGTGGATCATCACCAAAATTTAATGGATTGTTCCTTGGACTGAGTTGCACCTTTGGTAAAAATATCATTAAAAATTCAATCTAGATTTTGTAACATTATCTACTGTTTTATTTGGATATTTAGCTTGACCGTGAAAAGCTTTTTAATTTTTATTTTTTGCAGGTTATTTAGACAATCTGGAATCTGTGTGTCATGTTCTTGGCACTGATGACTGGCTAAATTACTCATTCCATTCATCTGTCTAACTCTGCCATGTTTCTCATCACTGCTCAGCTGATCCACCTGCTTCTGCCTCTATTTAAGCTGCTTGCATCCAGTCATCAGGGCCAGATTATTCTTGTTCTCTCTAGCCAGTGGTGAAAGTGTTTTTAGTGTACCTTGGTGTTTCATATTTCCTAATCTAGAACTGTTCTGCCTGTCAAGCACCTAGCCTATCTGTTCCTGTCTGATCTCAGCGGTGAGAGTTTTTTAGCATTACCTTAGTGTTTCTGATTGCCTGATCCTGTTCTGCCTGTGAACCACTCCGCCTGCCTGTTCTCGTCTGAACAGTTTTACCTGAACTGTCTTTGGACTCAAGAATCTCTGAGCCTGCCAGTTCCTGTTCTGATTGGCCATGCCTGAATACTGGATCCTGCTGTTCCAAGCCATGGCAGAATAATCTGGCCAAACATGGACCCATCGTTGGACAGACAGTGGGGTTCTGAGGTCGCACAGTGTGTTTCTTGTCTAGAGTCAGGTATTCAGGAGGTTCTGTATAGCCTGTTTGGTCAGACTGCTTCCACCTTTTCTGTCAGAAGCTGCATCTGTTTCCCCCCGAACTGTTTGGGGGTTATTATGATTAGTGTCCGGTTTTTCTGACCCCCACCCGCCAAGTTTGGGTTTTATTGTTCTGGGTTATTGTTTTTTGTTTTAAGGTTTTAGAGCCCGGGAGGGCGTCTGGAATCTGCCCTTAAGTGAGGGGATCTGTCATGGTCTTGGCACTGATGACTGGATTTATTACTCATTCCATTCACCTGTCTAACTCTGCCCAGCTTTTCATCATGGCTCATCTGATCCAACTGCTCCTCTCTCTATTTAAGCTGCTTGCATCCAGTCATTAGGGCCAGATTATTGTTGTTCTCTCTAGCAGTGGTGAGAGGTTTTTTTAGAGGTCCTTGGGGTTTCTGATTTCCTGATCCTGACCTGCTCTGCCTCTCAACCAGTTAGCCTGTCTGTTTCTGTCTGATCTCAGTGGTGACATTGTTTTTAGAATTACCTTAGTGTTTCTGATTACCTGATCCTGTTTTGCCTCTCAACCACTAAGCTTGCAAGTTCCTGTCTGAATGGTTTTACATGTACTGTACTGTCTTTGGCCTGTTCCTGTTCAGATCTGTTTTGCTGGAATACTGGTTACTTCATTCCCGAGCCATGACACTGTGACCATATCTAGATCAGAACCTTACATATGTAGCTTTGCCAAAGTTAGACTGAATAGTTTTATATTTTCTAGCCAATAAAACAATACTTTATCGACCCCAAAGGGAAATTTAGTGTTGTTGTAACTCTTTGCTGTTACTTTAGAGTTTAATTTTTTTTTAAAGCTGTATCTAGAAAATACCTACAGTTTACTGTCTTTCAGCAGCTTCTGATTGAAGACACATTGTTAGATTTTTTTGACAAGGTGATAAAGAGGATGCTTATGGTTTACAATGTTCATATAAAACTTCATTAAGAAGTATTCTTTGTAAAATCACATTCAAGTGTTTTAAAGTTCTTCTGCTATCACATACCCCAAAAATTGATAGCAGAGATCACATTCCATAACAGACTGATACACTTCAACCACTTAAGGAACTAAGCTTCCTCAGTAAAGTCTGCTCTTTCCCTTGTAATTCTGTCTTTTGTTCAGGTGAACACCAATGTATTCATATTCCTTAGCCACCACCCCTTTCCATGATGGTAACATGGTTAACTCTTTCTTGTTTCTCTTGAGATCTTCAATCGTCTCCTTTGTTTTATTTACAACCAGCATCAGATTATTTTTTTCTACAACATGCCACAAAGTGGTCGACCAGCTCCCTGTACTGGGCCTCTTGTCCATACTACCAAGGACTGAAAAGTCTTCAAAATATTTATGCAGATGACTGATCTTTCTTATACTGAAATATGGAGGCGCACATGGTAAAAAGGAATGGTGAGAGTACAGTTTCTTCTGTTGCTCCCATGTTGTTAACTACCTTATTAGATGCTTGACCCTTTAGTCTAACAACCTGTGATCTGTTTTTCAGGCAGTCTTTGATATAGCCACTTGTTGGTGCCTCAACAATTTATTGTGGATTCCTTTTACACTTACTTCTTGTTGCTCTTTCACTGGCGGTCCACACAAACAGCTTTTTTTCTCTCTTCTGCATTAATTGTTTACATCCTAAAGTTATTCAACTTTATGTAGACATAGCCTTTAACATCGAGAGACTCCGGCTGACATCTAACTGTAACAGCTCTATGATAATTGAGGACTAATCGCTGTATTGTCTTTGGTACCAAAACAAAACATGAGGCCTTCTATAGAACCATCTCTTGGGCTGAGCTAAGGATGACGAGATACTCATCCAACTGAGCTGCTCTACAGGACTTCAGAGTCCTTAGGACTTTGGAGCTAACACCATCTGGATATGGAGCTTTATCCTTGTTCATTTTTTCCAGCTTCCATTTCACCTGATGTCTAGGGACATCTGCCTGGCTGTGTCTGTCCTGGACAGGGCCATCTGTGGAACTACTGTAGTTAACAGTTCCTGTTTTATTTCAGCTTCTTTCTGTATGTCTGCTTCCTTCCCCTTGAACCCGGTTGGCATGGCAGAAGGCTGCTCACACTGAGCCTGGTTCTGCTGAAAGTTTCTTCCTGCCATAAGGGAGTTTTTCCCTTTCAGTGAGTATATGCATTCTTGGTTTGAGGGATTGCTGTCGAGTCAACGAGTCAAGGGAATCAGCTGATTTTTCTTTGATATAAAAATTTGAACCAATCTAATTATATGTCTCTGTACAGTGCCTTGAAATTACATATGCTTTGTATTACCACAATATACTGCAAATAAACTGAAATTAATTGAATTATTGGTGTTATATATACAGACATTTATATGGTCTGTCACAAAGTCCATCACTATTCTACTGCCATCTCCATGTGGGTGACACATTGCAGCCTGAAGTGACCCAAATCCAATTTTTTTGCCCATATGCGACCTGGATCTGATCTTTTCATGGCAGTCTGAACAACACCGGTCCGATTTTTTCCAATCCGACCCAGGCCACTTGGCTATGTGGTCCTGAATCCGATACGAATATGATCTTTTCAAATGCGACCTGTGTCTGAATGGCCAGGTCGTCATTAATACCAGACAAAGGTCACTAGTCTGAGTCTTGATACACAGAAGCGGCAAGAAAAACAACAACCATGGCAGATGATGATTAGGAGAGCAGCATTTATGTTGAACCATATTGAAAAGATTGAGTTTTTATGGTTGGAAAAGACCGCTAGATGCGCACCAGCACTACCATCCATGTTTACTTCCGTAAACAAAGAGCACGCTGGCCTGTGACGTCATTGCATCCTCTACTACGCATGCGGGACACTTGTGTTGTATGGAATTCACAAAGGAGATCACATACAAGTTGCATATATTTGGAAATATGAATGGCAATGCAAAAAAAAATTGGATTTCACAATAAAAATCGGAATTGAGCATCAAGGCCTGCAGTGTGAACGTAGCCATGGTGAATCCCAGTCTGTAGCCTTAAAACAACCTTGCAGGTGTTATTCAGCGGACTGTGACATCTTCTCACGGTTTCATGTTGCTGGTTGCCTGATAAAGGGGCTCATAATCTGGGTAGGGAAAGGCAAAATTGTGATTTCATTTATAAAAAGAAAACTTTGCTTTAGGGGTTCTTAGACATTTACAAGTTTTGTATTCTCTGGTACAGCAGCTGAGAAAATGTTGAAACAATGAAAGTGTAGCAGGGACTAAGGCGTGATTAAGTCACAAGCTATTGTGACAAATACATTTGGCTGTTTTGTCTGTAGTTTATCATCCACTGAGCTGATGACTTGCAGTATATAAGCAGTTACCAAAACACCACTGGTGAACTTGTTATTGGAGAAGATGGCTTGAATTTTCTCCTTTTCCTTCTCTCTTATCTGTGACTGATCTACATGCTTGCCACCTCCATTTAACTATTTCTAACCACTGGCATTTGTGGTATTCCCTTTGTAATAACCCCTAATGCCATGAACCAGAGCTAGTTTTACATTAGCGGGATTAACAAGCAAAACAAACATTTATCAAAGCTTTAACGCAATATACACGTATGGACTTGTAAAGGCACAATGAAGTACTGATAATTTACCATGAGTCCAGTAGTCGAGATTCATTATGTGGTAGAATAGTTTTACAGCTTTGGAAATGTACTTCTTAACACTGTCATACTTCTAAGCTCTCACTATCTACTGCTTTAGCTGTTGTACATTGCATGCATATCATTGAAGACCCAACTTACAGACAAAAAACAGAAAAAGAGATTTAAGACTTTTTCTGATTATTTGCACAAAGTGAAGGCAAGAATTTTTGTCTTTCAACAATGTCTTTTTTTTTCCTGTAACCTTAAAGCCAGATATATAGATTATCGAGTGCATGACTAATATTTGTCCCTTTGCCAGATTATCCTATGCCATTTTATTCTCCCTGTTGGCTTCTCTGTTTTATATTCTTCTTAACCTGCCCATCGGTGTATGTGAATAGTTGCATCTTTGTAAATACTTGCATGTTATTATTTCCTTTTAAAGGTTGAGCTGTTGTGGACGGAAAAAAATCAGTGTCACTATCAAATACCTTCTTCAAGGTTATTTTAAAAAATGCTTCTGTTTGTGAGAAACTATCTGAAAAACGTACCCAGCGCTGAGAGATGGTTGCTGGTCGGACTTGTCAATCTGGAAGAAGAAGAAGAAGAAGAGGAACTCCCTTGTTTGCACATGCGCAATGCGTGGGGTTCTGTTAAATTGGCTCGTAGCTCTGCTTCAACAGCAGGATATATCTACCAACATCTTATGACAGCCGACTGAATTTGAAACATGTCTGCCTGTTGTTGGAAGGATCTACTGACAGACTTTTCTGGGAGCAGTTATGACAGAAGTGTCTGATCACCCTGTGATTATGTCCTGGCCTCAACCCAAATACAGCTTCAAGGGATGAAAGACTTAGGACTTAATGTTTCCAGGGGTCCACAGGAGATTCTGAACTGAATAAATTAAATGTTTTCTTTTTTTTTTAAGATTGTGAGAAATCAAATATGCCTCAATATGGTTGTGCATAATGATTATGGGCAAATTACTTGTGGACAATGGGAAAAATTAGCAGTTCCAATGGAATGGAAAAGGATGATAGGTTTCAAGAAATCACTTCAGCCCCAAAGAGAAAGGAGATAAAATTAGCCTAAGCCTCAGGCAGCTTTTATAACTTACATAAATCTAATTAATAATAAAGATATTAATAATGTATTTTTTTATTTATGAAGTTCTTTAAAATAAGAAACAGTACAAACCTTTGTATGACATTAATAACTTATAGCTATTAACTCTAAATTATTGGGGGAGTGGAAGAAAAATCTCTTTAAGTGGCTCTCTCCATGTAGGATTCAGCCCCGTGTACACAGAACAGACCAGAACACCAAGCTGTGTGTAACGATTGTCTTGTTCTTATCTTTGCAAAGATAAATAAAGTGCTGACTGAGTGAATTTCCATTGATCTCCTTTAATTAACTGGATAGCATAGTAGAATACTTTTTCCCATGATACTCTACTGGGTTATTTTTTTTATAACTACTCCCTAATTTAAACTTGTCCACAAACGTATATTTGATATCCCTACTCAGTCTAAATTTCCCAAACTTTAACAGGCGTTTTAAATACCTCTATTTACTTCATATAAATCACACACCAGTTGACAATGTCAACAATGTCATTGATTTCTGAAAGCAAATGGCTAACCTGAATTTTCTCATACTTTTTTGATGTTCTGATATTTCCTGTAAAACATTTAAACAGTCTGTATGATCTGGTTGAATTGTCCCTGTACAGTGCTTTAAGATGGCATGTGTTGTAAATAAGCTCTATATAAAAAAAAACTGTATTGAATTGGTGTTTCTTCTTTTAAAAAACATAAATCATGCTCTAGATGCGTTTATAAAAAAGACAGAATGTAGTAGAAAAATGAGGAGCATTTTCTGCATAAACTACTATTATTTTTGTCTGCAATCCCAACGGCAGGAGACCCTAAATTAAAATTGAAAAATATAAAAATAATATCTGCGTGTTTGGTGAAATATCACTGCTCTCTTCAAATGTGGGGAATTAACTATTTGGAAATATTTTAAGGCAAAAGTTTCCCGGTGAAGAGAGACTCACCAGAAGAATTAGAAGAGTTACAATAAACCCAGCAAATTAAATCAGCATTAACATTACCCAGCGTCACATCACTATTTATATTAAAGCATTAGTCTGTCTATGAAAGATTTGCTTTTGCCATGAAAATTATGCTATGTGTCTTTCTAGATTTTGCTTCAGGTGCATGAATTCTCTTTTTTTTCCCTCTCATTTCAGTTTTACAAAAATGTCTGACTTTGAAGATTTCAGCTGGACAGTTGGACAGACCAACGTTTCTGAAAGCTACCAGCTGAACCCCACCAGCGTAATTGTGTCCGTCGTATTCTCCATAATCTTTCTTCTCGGAACCATTGGCAACAGCCTGGTGCTTGCTGTGCTGTTGAGAAGCGGCCAGCTCGGATACAACACCACCAACCTGTTCATACTCAATCTGAGTGTGGCTGACTTTTTCTTCATCATATTCTGCGTTCCCTTCCAAGCCACGATCTACTCGCTGGAAGGATGGGTGTTTGGCTCCTTCATGTGCAAAGTGGTCCACTTTTTTATTAACCTTACCATGTATGCCAGCAGTTTCACCCTGGCTGCAGTATCTGTTGACAGGTAAGTTAATCCAATTCTGATGTTATACAAAATACCAGAAATTATTCTCGTTAGATTTAATCACCGTTTATTACCTGGCTGATACCTAATAAGGGCAGATTTAAAATGAGATGCAAATAGAATCAACTTTAAAGCCAATGATTTCACAGCAAGAAACTGATATTTCTTAGGGTAAAAATAGATTATATTGAGTAATTTAGAATATATATATTATCAGTTTTCTTTTTTTATAATAAGACATGACTATTTGTATACATTATTTTGTCTGATCAAAAATCCTGTTCTATTTAGATGCCTAATTTACATTAAGAGCAATGAATGTGTGGACGGAGGGGTATGATTCTCGCTTTGGGTGTGAGAGGGTCCATTATGTTACGCCCCCAAGGTCTAGGGGTTCTGGGGAGGTTACATAAAAATGTATCCAGAGAAAATAAGCAGAATGTAAAATTATTTATTACAAAAGATGGTTTAACAGACCCAAAACACAATAAAATGTAACCCAATTAAAACAAAAGAAAAGGGCAAACAAATTCAAGAATGGTTAAGTGCAAATCAAATTGCAAAATGTCCAAAACAGTCAGTCTAAGTTTAACTCAAAACAACCCAAAAGAAAAGGCAAAGGGAGCACCAAACCTCCCAAACACAAACTTCTAGCTTAAACAAGGTGCACCTAAAGCAGATTCAGGAAAATATACAGAACAAGTGAGGGTAAAGAGTTCTAACTGCCCAAAACAGTTGGAAACCAAAGGTAGGGGAAACAGCTTAACAAAACCTCTTCATACTAGCTGTCCTCAACCTGAAAGCTTTCCAGGAGTCTTTATATGGTGCAGGTGGGCCTCATCAACATCTGATTGACTTGGCAATCTTCTGCTGGTCCAATGATGTCACTGCTCCTCTGCAACCTTCAGGCAGCCAACAAGGAAGATTTCTGTCAGAGCTGAACCTGCATAAAAAAAAAAACAAACAAGCCTGCACAGTCTTAAAGGGCAAGGGGCTGTAACAGAGGGTGAAAAACTTCTGTTGATTTCTTTGGGAGTCTGAGGTAATGTTGCAACCCCCTCAAATAAGTACTTCAATTCTCTTTGAATTGTCTGTACAATGAATTGTGCTATAAGAATAAAGTTGCCTTACTTGCGTTGCCTCATGAAATACATGCAGAGATTAATGTTTGAGGACTAACATTATAAATATATAAATAAAAAATTGTATGTATTTTCTAAAAAAAAAAGAAAAAAAAAAAGCCAAAACTGTAGTTTTGTAGTCATTGTTAGGTTTCTGTTTCTGTTATGTTTTTCTTTTGAGTATTCTGTCTTTCCTTACTTCTTGATTTCTAGTGTTTAGTTTTCTTTTCACCATGTTTCATTATCCTAGTTATTTGATTATCATTTTGTTATTTCCAGTCTTC
>NW_015150848.1:440883-451940 GCF_000732505.1 Cyprinodon variegatus
TTTTTTGGACTTCTGGTTTCTTGTTTTGTTTACCTTGAATTTTTGGATAACCAGCCTCTGTTTTCTGTCAAGTCTTTATTAAATCCACAACCGATTCACCTCTGCCTCTCTGCCTCTGCTTTTGGGTCAACTCACTCATTAACCAAATCCTGACAGTCATGGCCCTTAATCTTTTATTTATTTATCCATTGTTAAAGATCATTCAGTCACAATAACTGAATTAAAAAACTCTCAAAGATATTTTGCAAATTATTTTAATATAGGTACTGCAAAGGCTAAAATACAATCCTATAAATAGGTTTATGTTTTCCATGGGCTACATTAAGCATGTTAATTCTGTTCACACCTTTTCTTCATTGTATTTTTTTCTTTAAAGGTGTATTAATACGGTAGTAAAATATCTTTTTTTCTTTAACAAATATGCCCTTAAAATTGTCTGAATTGTAAAATGAGCTTTTACCTATTTACCGCAGTGGCTTTTTTCAGCGCCATTAGTCTGTTCAGGAGAGTGATTTGGGCGGAATTCTCTGGGAATGTATGAGTGTGACTGCATGATCGTGTTCACCCAGCTGCTTCATTGAGCCTCTGTTACAGTGAGAGAACACGGAGAACAGAGAGAACACACTAGTCTACAAAAAAATGTACCTCAAATCCCATTACAGAATCCACACAAGTGAGAAAATAAAACTGCTGTGTAGTGGAACAAAGATCTCTAGATCAGTGGTCGGCAAACCAAACTGTTCAAAGAGCCTTATTGGACCAAAAAACAAAAACAAATCTGCCTGGAGCCTAAGCCTTGTATGGCAACACAGGCTCTAAGCATATTAGCCCCTATAAAAAAGGACTATGTGGGCTTAAACATATATAAAGCATTCATGATTAAATGTTTATCCTAGAGCAAATGTCACATCATGTTACTACTTTGGTGCTTTAAGTTTAAAATCCATTATAATATTAATGTATTAGGTTTTGTTGCATTGATGAAATTATAGAAACATTTTAGAGTTATTTTAATTTTGAGGATTTGGGGAAAAAAATTGGAAGAAAGTTCACATACACACAAGTTTACATACACATCAGAGCTCTACGCTTTTCCATGCTTGCAACAAAACTAGCAGCAGTAGTGGAGTTTGGAGATGCAATCCACTTCTTAAATCTTTGCTCTCCTCTAATTTATCCAGAAGTTCTGCAATCGCACTATTTCTCTCACTCCCAACTTGGTGGTCGGCTGCATATTTAACATACCTTTACTGAAAATGCCTTACCAAATTACTCTTTTTATTATTTAACAACTTCTCATTACAAACCAAACATGCAGGCATTGATAATGAAAGCAAATGATTCATTTCATTTTTCTTGGAATCCTCTGTTCTCATCAGCTATCTTCCTTTTTCCCTTTGGGATCAATGGCCTGAAACATATCCGCTGGTTTGCTTCCAGCAGCCACTTGCCTGGCGCTGTGCCGCGCTGAAACGTGTGTTGCAGGCTATGACGCAAAACTTCCTGGACACATTTTTACTGCATTGGAAAACATAATGAATGTTTGTTTGACCTCCTGCACATCATATTAAAACAAACAAACAAAAAAATACATCTTTTTCCATTTTCATACATTTTTGAGAAAGCTCCAGGGAGCTGCAAGGCGGGCATTAAAGAGCCACAGTAAATCTTGGGGCAAGAAGTAAGGTCATATCTCCCCTGGGAATGGTTATCTTTTTCTAAAAAGGTGAAAAGCTCCCAAAATAACTCAGGCATTTATACAGTTCTTATCCCAGAGGATTATACCTCTAAACAAAAGACCTGTGCATTGCAGCAGCACACTGTGAGGTTTTTCACTTCTCCCAGGCATGTGCACAATAGTGTCCTTTCAACTAGTCACCAGGTGCTAATGTCTTCAAAAAAAACTCTGGAACTTGCACTATGCCCATGTAAAGATAAAAAATTATTTTTTTATTGGTGCAAAATCATGTTTGAAAGAAACTCATTTTATGTGTCCACCTGATTACAGAAAGGTGGCTTTATACAAACTATTGGTTCTGAAATACAACTAAATAAGCTAGATTCAGTTTACAAAACACATCACAGTCAGGTGAGACTACAGAGATATGTTATACAGGTGCTGGTCATAAAATTAGAATATCATGAAAAAGTAGATTGATTTCAGTAATTCCATTTAAAAAGTGAAACTTGTATATTATATTCATACATTACATACAAACTCATATATTTCAGATGTTTATTTTGTTTAATTTTGATGATTACAAATGACAACAAATGAAAATCTCAAATTCATCATATCAGAAAATTAGAATATTGTGAAAAGGTTCAAAATTGATGGCCCCTGGTGCCACACTCTAATCAGCTAATTAACTCAAACCACCTGCAAAAGCCTTTAAATGGTCTTTCAGTCTAGTTCTATAGGCTACACAATCATGGGGAAGACTGCTGACTTGACAGTTGTCCAAAAGACGACCATCGACACCTTGCACAAGGAGGGCAAGACACAAAAGGTCATCGCTAAAGAGGCTGGCTGTTCACAGAGCTCAGTGTCCAAGCACATTAATAGAGAGGCGAAGGGAAGGAAAAGATGTGGTCGAAAAAAGTGTACAAGCAAGAGAGATAACCGCACCCTGGAGAGGATTGTGAAACAAAACCCATTCAAAAATGTGGGGGAGATTCACAAAGAGTGGACTGCAGCTGGAGTGAGTGCTTCAAGAACCACCACACACAGACGTATGAAAGACATGGGTTTCTGCTGTCGCATTCCTTGTGTCAAGCCACTCTTGAACCACAGACAGCGTCAGAAGCGTCTTGCCTGGGCTAAAGAGAAACAGGACTGGACTGCTGGTGAGTGGTCCAAAGTCATGTTCTCTGATGAAAGTAAATTTTGCATTTCCTTTGGAAATCAAGGTCCCAGAGTCTGGAGGAAAAGAAGAGAGGCACTTCATCCACGTTGCTTGAAGTCCAGTGTAAAGTTTCCACAGTCAGTGATGGTTTGGGGTGCCATGTCATCTGCTGGTGTTGGTCCATTGTGTTTTCTGAGGTCCAGGGTCAACGCAGCCACATACCAGGAAGTTTTAGAGCACTTCATGCTTCCTGCAGCTGACCAACTTTTTGGAGATGCAGATTTCATTTTCCAACAGGACTTGGCACCTGCACACAGTGCCAAAGCTACCAGTACCTGGTTGAAGGACCATGGTATCCCTGTTCTTAATTGGCCAGCAAACTCTCCTGACCTTAACCCCATAGAAAATCTATGGGGTATTGTGAAGAAGAAGATGCAATACACCAGACCCAACAATTCAGAAGAGCTAAAAAAAACACTATTAGAGCAACCTGGGCTATCATAACACCTGAGCAGTGCCACAGACTGATCGACTCCATGCCACGCCGCATTGCTGCAGTAATACAGGCCAAAGGAGGCCCAACTAAATACTGAGTGCTGTACATGCTCATACTTTTCATGTTCATACTTTTCAGTTGGCCAACATTTCTATAAATCCTTTGTTTTTATTGGTCTTCAGTAATATTCTAATTTTCTGATATGATGAATTTGAGATTTTCATTTGTTGTCATTTGTAATCATCAAAATTAAACAAAATAAACATCTGAAATATATGAGTTTGTATGTAATGTATGAATATAATATACAAGTTTCACTTTTTAAATGGAATTACTGAAATCAATCTACTTTTTCATGATATTCTAATTTTATGACCAGCACCTGTATACAGTATTTTTTGGATGACACTGTGATTTGAATTTTTTTTCTTTTCACAAAGAACTATCTACCCAGAAAAATAATTAACAAATTAGGCTTTTGACCAGGAATACTATATTTGAACAATAGTCCAAGTACTTTAAAGCAATTAGCACACTCCAGCAAATCTGAGTGCAAACCAGCATTAAAAGCCAGCAGCAGACACTAACTGGTCCTAATATCTAAAGTTGCCTTGGTTACAGGCCAGTAAATGCATGATGGCCTCCTCTTCAGAGAGGGAATTTGGAAGCCAACATGAAGCAAATTATAGAGCCCCAACATTACCATTATTATTATTATTTATGTATTTTATATATATATATATATATATATATATATATATATATATATATATATATATATATATATATATATATAAATATGCATATTTTCTACCTACGTTCTACTTTTTATTTTTTCAGTAGAGCTTATCTTATCCCCCTTTTCACGAAAGGGTACAGGGTTTGACTTGTGTGTGTGAGCAATCCTGTCTCCTACATTTATGTTAATAAGGCGTGAGCTGGTTATTTGGAGTAAGAACAGAGCCAGTATGGGGGCTGGCAGGGTTTTACACATTTTGATACGTTCCAAAACAAAACCTCAGCAATGTTGCACACATTCAGAGACAAGCCCACCTAGACTGAGTCTTTTGGAATCCCTGTCGTTCATGTTTGAGCCAGAGTCAGAAGTGATGAGGGAGACAGTGGAAACTGGGTCTGCCCTTCAGCAGTGGGAAATTACAATCCTGTAGTCCATAATGTGAGAGCAGTCCCTGCCCAAACAAATGCATACACAGAACAACCTGTAAAGTAGTTTAGAAACACCTGTGTAACAGAGCAAAGAAGAAATCAAATAGAAATCTGTGTATTACTTTGAGAAGCAGTGTAAGCAACATTAGCATTTTTCCATGGTTTGTTTATGATTGTCTCTCTGAGACCTACATAATACATAAATAAAAAGGTAAAGCAGCAGAAATTTCAAATTGCACTACAGATGATCCCCTCATTGTTGGACCAAATACAGGCTCGATGCCATCTTTGCTTAATATTGTCCCATGTTAGTGAATGATGTGCAAAATGTGATCCACAGACATGAAGGGAGAGTCACTGAAACATTGTTGCCAATGAGGTTCTTTATCCATTGCTCCCTGGTTGTTTGTTCAACAGACAAAATGAAAAATGTGTTTTCGTTTTTGTTGACAACCAAAACGTAAAAAAATTGACCCTGTGTCAGATAACATTTGTTCCCACTCCAAAATAGTGTAATATGTATTCTATAGCTAGTGTCAGATTTTCAAAGTTAACTTTACCCATATTTGTATCAAAACTAGACCAGAGGGTAACCCACACTGTATACTAGAGTAAAAGTTACGCTGCATCGCTGTCAACTTTTACACTGATTATTAACTACAACACGTAAGCAGATTTGCACTCAGTATAGTTGTAACTACTCCATTTAGAGTTAAATAGGTTAACTTTGAATTTTTAACACAAAATTTTTACTGTGTATCAAAAAATAAACCACTCATAGTAAGGCCAAACATCCACACTCAGATTTCTGGGTGATGACTCATTTAAACAGGTTTGGTGACTCTTATCTATCATTTTAACATGATGCAGAACTAGAATCTATAACTTTTACAAATTTATCATACAACACAAAAATAGAGATACCATATAGAAAAGATAAGGAACCAAAAGGAATTTAAACTTTATTCTGTAATGAAGCCCTTTAAGTACAGTGGGGGTGAAACTTATTCTAATCGTTGCAGGAAGCAAATTAAAATGTAGAACAAGCAAAGGCAGAGCAGACTTTTGGAAAAGTTGTGGGGAAAAGGCGGTTTGAGATTTGAGTTTGGCTGTTTGAGGCCAGTTGTGTTTTACTAATGATTTATAAACACTTATTGTTACACTTTTAGCATCCTGTGTAAATATGGGGATGACCAGCTAATAACTGAGTACAGCTTTTAACAGTGAGTGCTAAAAGGAGAATCTGTGCAAAGTGGATTGCAGTTAATGTAGGGTGGGTGAATTGTATTATTTTTTTTTATCTAAAAAAAATACATTCTTGATTTTAATTTAGAATGTAATCAAGTGAGCTATCAAGCCAGAAATCTAAGTCCTAATGGAAGCTAAGATCTAATGCTTTGCCATCCAAAGGGAAGAGATTTATTTCATGGTTAGGAGTTCAAAATGTTGCCTTTAGTTGTTTTTTAAAGAAAGTTATCTTCTAAATGGTGCTTTGAAGAAGCTGAATTGTGAAGGTGTCAATGCAGTATTCAGAGTTGGAAAATAAAGTTGTTGTCAGCATACAATTAGATAACACTTCTAAAAATTGCATGAACAATATCATTTATTATAATAGTTGGTGTTTATATGGCAACATCTGGAACACCAATAGATCATGACCTAAGATCAGATGTGAAAATGCCTTCCTGTACTGTTTGCAAGATCAAGGTTGAGTCAAAAACTCAGTTTAATGTTTTGTCAGTTTTTGCAAAGCAAAAAACTCTTACTTAAGGATTTTTTTATGTCAATTTTTGTGTCAATCACACAAAAAAATAGTGATTGACTCTTTTTAAAAACAGCAATAATCTTACATTTGTTACAAGCTCTTCAAAATCATGACAAGTTGTATTTCTTAATGTTGTTTTTGTTACTTTTTTATGAAAAAAAGGAGAATGATATCTGCCCTATTCAATTAAATAACCTGACCTGTTATTGCACAGTGAATGTAAGTGTTTAAAGATTGGAAGTCATTTTTTTTTCTCTAAATTTATGTTATTTTATTATTATTATTTTATTATTATTATTATGATGAAGAGTTAAACAAAAAGAATACCTAACACATAAAATGTATTTATCTAATTAGAAGAGAGCACACTCTGGTATAGTGAAATCCCAGAAGCACAGGAACAGCATTAATGAAAGACTCAGAAGACCTCGAAAGACAATTAAGCTGTAATTGAATATCTTATGAGGCTATCAAGCTGTGTCTCTGGCTAAAAATGGTTCCTCCTCACAGAGTCTGTACTAAGCCATCATTACAGTTGTTAGGTAACATAATCAGTTCAGTCAATATGGGCAGACACTGAATCTCAGCAGCAGAATCTCTGCTCGCATTTGCAGTGTTTACCCTCTCGCATTGTTTCCTGCTCCGTATGGAAAAAACTGTTAATAATAAATTTATTTTGTTGTCCTCCATACTCTTTGTTGAATAAATAAACATGTACAAAATGCTTTAGAGTATATTCTGGTGAAGCTGATCATTTATGTGTGCAGTTTCACCTTATAGTTGAAAAAAATATAATTTGTCACATTTCTTGTTACACTATGCAATACAGACAAATATAACATATAGTAAAATGCTTTAATTGATGAATTACCTTATTGGCTGAGCCTTGTCAGTTAGTATAAACGTAACTGTTGTCTGTATAGTGCATATTTTCAATTTAAAGGAGCATGTATCAAGTTCCAGAGTTCTTCCAGATATTTTCCCCTCTGGCAACAAGTTGAACTGACACTATTGTACAGACGCATGGGTGGCGAAGAGAAAAAGCATCACAGTGTGTCGCTGTAACATACAGGTATTTTGTGAAGAGGTCGAACGTCATTTGGCTATTTAGAAATGAAAGAGGGCCCTTCCCAGGGAAGATCTGAGCTCACTTCTTATTGAAAGCGGCCCCAAGAGTTCCACTTGCCTTATTCCATTGCCGATCAAAATCCAATGGGCTATATTCTTCGCAATAGAAAATAGTTTCATTTTATCATTCTTTTGTGCATTCTGTGTAAGGATTTTGGGTGCATTTTTGACTGTGCTAGTGGGATCCTTCTCCAAAGAATCATGTGTTCTCTCGCTGTTGCAGAATTTCAAAAAAGCAGCCAGATAATTAAGAGAGAGCAGCATGTCACATCCTCATACACACCCACAAAATTCAGCCAAAATCACACTTTAATAAACTCAGTTATGGAGCCTAAAGAGGCAACTGTTGAAAATAGAATATAGTTTTGAATCCAAAACTTTAACATTATTACATTATTAACAACATGTTTTATTTTGAATTTTGCATAAAGACTGATAGCTCCATACTGCAATGTTAGTTGTCCAAACCGTTGAGGCTCCATACAAGTAGGTTCAAAGTGTCTGCTTTTTGCCTTTCATGTCAAACATAAGTGCCTTTATCTTCCATTTCAGGGAAATATCAAAGAGTAGAGAAGCTGTCCTTTCTGTTTCTGGAGAGGTGGCTGAAGTGTTTCGTAAATGGAAAAAGCTCAGAGATGGATGTGCTGTTTCACTTAGAATCACTGCAAAAGAAGCTGAATACTGGGAACACTTGTCAGAAAATGTTCTCACACAGTGCTTAGTTATAAACATTCATATACATTATGAAAAAATTACAACATGGCAATATTAAAATACCGACATTCTGACCAGGGACATGAAGGTCCTTGATCCTGGCAGCTCTCATCTGCCACAAGGAAGTGACATTTTGGACAGGTTGGCAGTCAATCAGAGAGCCTCAAGGTCGGTTTAGAGACAAGGATTTTTCTAAATACATTTTTCAGGCCTTGTTTTTGGTAGCCACATACATACTGTGTAAATGCAGAAAAAAAGAAGAATTTTTTACACAGTTATTGTAAGCACAGTGAGCCAACATTGATAACTGCTAAGTGTAATGATAATCATGATAATAGTATTATCTTAATTGGCCCAGTGGTTTAATAGAAAACAATGGTGACTTAATTTTCTTTGCTTCATCCAAAAATACACTAAAAATAATTTTGATAGACTGCACATTCAGCTTGTTTAAACACAGCACTGAAAATGCTCCTGTTCCTTTGTTACTGCTCCATATTTCCCAGGGTGGTCTTTAGACAGAATTTAGCATCATAGTTTTTTATAGTTTCATGTTTCGTTTTTTATATATGTTTTTGTTGTTGTTTGGTCTTTTGTGCGTGTAAACTTCATGTCCAGCCTATCTGACCCAAAAATAAGTTTAGGATCAAACTGTAAAACAACATTTAAAAGCCATATTTTTAGATGCTGCACACATTATGACAGTTCCACTTGCATTATTCGATACAACAGAAAAGAGAAACAGTTTTTTGTTCTGTTCAACAAAAAGAAAATGAAAAAAAAATGACTCATGCTGAAAATGTGTGCTTTTAGCATTCTTGAGTTTCCATTATCTGCCTTGAAAAATGGTTTAGATGGTAAATTCAAGTGGTAACCTTTCTTATAATGGCTTTAAAATTACTTCACTGTCAGTGCTGTTAAAATATGTTCCATTTGGTTGGGGTTTAATATCCAAGCAATAAAGGTCCAGAGCAATCAATCAATCCATCCATCTTATCCCACTTATCCATCATGGTCACAGGTGGTTGTTCCCTATCTCCAGGAGTCTGAGCAAAATGTAGGGTACATTGCCAGTCCATCACTGGGCATGGACAAACCATGCACACTCACCCACACCAAATTGCCATTTAGAGATGCCAGGCGATCTAACAATAATGTTTTTGGACTGCAGTAGGAAGACAGAGAACTCGAAGAGAAATTACACAAGCACAAGCAGAACAAGAAGTGCTGCAAGGCAACAGAGCTGCAAACTGCCACCATGCAGACCAGTAAATATAATACTTCTAAAATGGGAAATGAAAAATAACTTCCTTACCAAGCTATTGATTCAATTTACATGTACCACAATAACTACTACTGTACTATGTAGTATAGTGTAGTTGTGGTCTATTCCATTGAGTATCCTTTATTGTACAATCTCAACCAGGTGCATTTTTACTGTTGCTTTTGCTATGAATAATTTAAAGATTGAAATGGAAATAATGAAATAGGAAAAATAATACATGTTTGTTTTTTTTGTTTTTTTTAAGTTGGGACTTGTTGTCAGCAGCCTTATTTGTCAATTTACCTACCTCATTACAATGTGTTACCTCTGATGACATGGAATGATGACATGAAACATGGACTGTGGCCAGGAGAAAGAAAAAACAAAACATAAAAACACAACTTCACAATAATCAGGCAGTTGCCGGTCAGAACCATTGTAAGTCTAATATACATAGCTAATTTTATAAATAGCATTTTATTAGTCTGTATAGGATTGTATATAGGCCTCACCTGCCAAACTCCCATTCAAGCATAATGGTGATCTCTATAGTGACTGGTTTGTCTGCGCTGCACTGCCATAGCGCAAACAATACCTGCCTCCACTAATGCAAACCGACTAATACGTAATTATAAATTGGAAGTTCTAAGGCAAGGGAAACATAAAGATTGAGACTTTCACTTCATATGTGATAATAAATAACATAGATTTAGATAATGTATTACATTCAATAAATCCTGGTTTGGTTTCCTAAAAAGGGTTTGGAAAGAGTTAACACTTTTTAAATCTATCTTCATGCATAGTTCTTAACATCTTTAAATGTTTAATAGATTTTTCATATCTGAAAAAAATATTAGAGAATTATTTAATGTTCTCATTTACCTGCAAAAATAAATCAAAACACTGTTTGCAACATCTTAAAACTTAGGGCAGTGTAAAAGGTTAAAGGACAGCTTTATACGGTTCTCCTGCTATTCTGAAAGCACTTAACAGTGAAAGCTACATAAGGACAGAACTAACCATTTGACTCTTGAACCATAGCTTTGTTAATCAGCATGGAAAATAGCATGTATATTAAACAAAAGGACTATAAACAAGGCTGTTTAAACTGGTTTAGATTTGCAAGGAGGTACATCCTCAGAGACACATTAAAAGCCAAAAATATATTGAAATAGAATTACTGAAAGAGAATTAATATGGATGCATCACATTAACTATATTTTTTATTTACAAGGAAAACAAGGTTTGAAAACAAATAATTACATTTAAACAAAGGAATTAAGCTCCAAGAGCAATTTGTTTTCAGTCAGAGACCCCCAACCCCCTTTTTTAGTAACTGTCAATCTTACCTGCTAAAGTATTCATGAGGGGGAACATTTGTTAAATTGAGCTCAGTGGAAAGACAGTCGTGGCCAAATGTAAATGTTTAACTTTTGAAGTGCTGCATATTGTAAGCTATTATTCATCTGTTGATCACCCCAGGAGAGTCAACATATGTTATAAAAGTGTACAGACCAGCAATTAGAAGATTTTACAGCGTTACAAAGGCATATTATTTACAAACACTAAAAAAGATTAGAATATACCAATATTTATCCATCCATCCATCCATCCATCCATCCATCCATCCATCCATCCATCCATCCATCCATCCATCCATCCATCCATCCATCCATC
>NW_015150848.1:452195-453250 GCF_000732505.1 Cyprinodon variegatus
CATCCATCCATCCATCCATCCATCCATCCATCCATCCATCCATCCATCCATCCATCCATCCATCCATCTTCTTCCGCTTATCTGGGGTCGGGTCGTAGGGATAGCAGCTTCAGTAGGGAGGCCCAGACGTCCCTCTCCCCAGCCACTTGGGCCAGCTCCTCCGGGGGAATCCCAAGGCGTTCCTAGGCCAGCAGAAAAAAACATAGTCCCTCAAGCGTGTCCTGGGTCTTCCACTGGGCCTCCTCCCGGTGGGACGTGCCTGGAACACCTCACCAGGGAGACGTCCAGGAGGCATCCTAATCAGATGCCCGAGCCACCTCAACTGGTTCCTCTTGATGTGGAGGAGCAGCGGCTCTACTCTGTGTCCTCTCCGGATGACTAAGCTTCTCCCCCTATCTCTAAACCCGGGTGTACACTGTGCATTTTTTTTTTCAATCGTTTCACGCAGCTAATGCTCACACTATACGACTAACCGCAAGGTTTAGTCGTATAGTGTGAGTTTACAGCTCACGATTTATGTTCGGCCCGATGCTCTGATGCGATCTACCTGCTCACACTGTACGACTAAAAACCATGTCGGACTCAGCTCCGCAGTGAGATGGAGCTGCTCTGACTCGTCTATCCAGAAGCCAAACGAGTAGCAGGGGAATATTAGGCTCACTAGAGTGAAACGCGCTGCCTTGGCAATTTGTGCATTTTTGTGCTGAAAGCCCTGGAAAGAAAAGGCAATGACGTATTTGCAAAAAGACATGGCTAAGCAAACATAGCTACTATGGTCTGTCAATTTTACAGACAGAAGTGCATTTCACTCATTGCACCCCTGCCTTGCTGCTGCGTTTACATCTGAGAGGAAGAATAAAAAGAAGAATTCTTGTTTGCGCATGCGCCCTGAGCGATTTGCACACAACGGTTCCTGATCGGGAGGAGGTCATGAGAGGCTGATCGCCGCTTATTACCCCCTGTACACTACACGACTCACGACGCACGATCAGGCTGAAAGTCGGGCCAATCGAAAGATTCTTGCACGACTGGAAAATCGCCCCGAAAATCGCACA
>NW_015150848.1:454139-460513 GCF_000732505.1 Cyprinodon variegatus
TATATATATATATATATATATATATATATATATATATATATATATATATATATATATATATATATATATATATATATCAGAACACAAAGGAATAAAACTTTAAGGTTACAAACCCAGGAGGTCGGCAGGAATTTGTGATCAGGGCACAGAAACTTGGCCAAAGCTGTGGAAGGAGAAATAGGTGGCAAAATAATGCTGATTTAGGCTGACAGATCGAGGGGATTGGAAGGAAGCAGAAGGCAGAAAAATGGTCAATACTAACGAATCAGAAAGTGGGAGAACATTCTATTTCTGCTGGAAGAACAGGAAAATCTAGAGGGCAGAAACATGATTGGATCACGTAGGTTGTAAAAGATGCTGAACATATACTCTCTAAGGCTTTCAATAATCTGGAACGTTTTTCAGCCAGAGAGCAGTATAAACAACAGAGGGAGTTATTGATGCATTACTGGGGTACAGACAAGGTAGATGTAGGTCAAACCACAATACAAGTTGTGGCTGCTGAAAGGTACTGGCAAAACAGGCCAGAAACTTGATATATTGACAATATCACCCATCATAAATGCCTGGCAATATATGCTTTACATTGCTGTGGGGGAAATTTTGGCCCTCTCTAGTTAGCTGATCTGATTAAATCGGCCACATGGAAGGTTTTTCAGTATTTATATTGTTTAAGGTTATTCCACAGCGTATAAATCTGATTTATGTCAGAACTACTGTATGTCCAAATTTTGAATATTTTTACTTTTTAGGGTATTGCTGATGGTATTGTTATCATTGTCCTGCTGGCTGTAAGTCAAGTTCTGTCTTCATGATTTTATGTTAGAGGGCAGATTTTAATATTCCAAGATTTGTGGTGGGACATCAAGGTGGATAAGAAGCAAAGCAGTCCAAAACTATCATAATAGGCTACCCCTAAAATGTTTGACAGTTTTTTTTTTATGTACCTTAACTAAAATGGTCTAGTTATTTTTAAATGGTATACAACAGGATGGACTTTCTAAAAGATTTTATCATTATTCAAAATTTTAATATTTGGGATCCATTAGGACATTTTAGGCAAATTTGATGTAAAAAATATATGTGTTTGTTGAGGATTTTCAATTTCACTTTATGTCATTTACCACTTTTTTTTTTTTTGCCATGGAGCACTCACTTGGACACAGTTTTTGTAATATCTCGCAAAATTATTTAAAGAAAAATGTACCTTATCTGGGGAAGGTGTGCCTTAAATGTTGTTGAGAGATATTTTATGATCTCCTCGAGGTTTCATTGATTCTCTCTTGAATAATGTTACTGTTACTGTTTTCTATAATTTTAACATTGTGTCACTCTGGTTTGCTGGAGTCTAAAAGTCTTAGAATTAACTTTTAAACCCTTTGAAGAATAAAATATGTAAATTACCTGGTTTTCAACAGTTTTTCAAGATTTGTTTGCCTCAGGTAATTTTGTGGTTCAGTATCATATTTTATGCGGTTGGACAGGCTCATAAGTAAGTTTTTATTTTTTATTATTCAGCAGAATTTGGGTTTGAATATGGCTATTGATTTCAGTCTTAACATTCCAAAATAGATTTTTCACTGCATTTTGTATATACTTTAGTTATTATTGTCTGATGGTACCGAGAATTAAGGGTCAATTCAAACAAAGAGAAACATTTGCTGTTAATTAATTTTGGGTGCTCCCATACTTAAGGATTACCAAAGTAAATAATTACAATTTGTCCATAAATGTGGCAGTTATCTTGTGCCAGTGGTGAGAGCCACGCACTAAATCAGTTGTTTTTATCTTTTCAGATATCTGGCCATTCGGTACCCTCTGCGCTCCAGAGAGTTGAGAACCCCTTGTAATGCAGTGGTTGCCATGGTGGTTATCTGGGGTCTTTCGCTGGTATTCGCAGGGCCATATCTCAGCTACTATGACCTGATTGACTTTGCCAACAGTACTGTGTGTATCCCAGGCTGGGAAGAGCAAAACCGTAAGGTTCTGGACACCTGCACTTTCCTGTTTGGCTACGTTATTCCTGTGCTGGTTGTGAGCCTCTCCTACACCAGAACCATCAAGTACTTGTGGACGGCCGTTGACCCTCTGGATGGTATGTCCGAATCTAAGAGAGCCAAACGTAAAGTCACCAAGATGATCATTATTGTCACTGTGCTCTTCTGCATATGCTGGCTGCCCTATCACGTGGTGATATTATGCTATCTGTATGGAGACTTCCCTTTCAATCAGACCACTTATGCCTTCAGACTACTCTCTCACTGCATGGCCTATGCTAACTCTTGTGTTAATCCTATTGTGTACGCTCTTGTGTCCAAACACTTTCGCAAAGGATTCAAGAAAGTCTTCAGCTGCATCCTCATTAAGAAAGGCAGAAATAAAGTTCATGTGGTCAACGTGGCTAACACAGGGCCTGGGTTTGAGGCAGGCTCCACAGAGGTATCACATATGAACGAAGAAAACATGCGACAGAACGAATGTGAAATGATCAACAGGCCAAGACGAGTAGAGCCCAGAGAGCCAACAGTGGCCCTAAATTCTCCTTATCAGCATCCGACTTGATGAACAGCTCGAGTGGATTAAGAGCAGCTTGCCTTACACAACAGACTTTGTAACAATATACAAATACTGCACATTCATCATCAATTTAACACTAGATTCTTGGGGAAAATTTAGCGTACCTGATCACATAATATTCCTCATTCATACAACCATTTAATAATACATACTTAGACAGTGTTTGCTGTCTATGTTCTAATAAAAAGTTTTTTTTTTTTTTTTTTTGCAGATTTAATCAACCTATCTATGCCTTCAATCTCCAGATATATTTATATTCATGTTTTTGCAGTTTGATAATTTAAAGTTTTCTAATCTTTTAGCGAGCTGCAAAAACAAAACAAAAAAAACAGAAAAAAAATATTTCCTATACCAAGGTTTTTTTTTTTTCAAAAGATTGGAAGCAACTGAATAAATCAAGACTGCAAGGTATGCTACTCAAGAAAAGCTTTACTGTATATTGGTGTCTCTCCTAAGCTGAGGTGAATGTTATCCCATGTGACTCATTAATAAGTTATCGACACAAACACATACCAAAACCATCTTCAAGTGTAGCTGTTATATTCAGGCGTTTGATTCTTCTCTTCATTAGCATATTAGCATATGTATGCTGCTATGTTTAATACCAGCTGCCAGATATTAAAAGTGTAGTTTATCGTGGAGCAGGTTGTTTGTTTTGTATTTTGCATGCAGATGCTGTTTTCTCGTGTCGAGATAATTGTTAAATTCAGCAATATTTGTACGCTAACTCTGCGGACAGTTGTGCAAAACAATTAAATATTCTTGGTACTGTTTTGTAACTGCGTAAAGAAGTAATCACATATGACTCAGAACACTACTGTATTCCAAGTAAAAGAATCAGGTTTAAGGGGAAGTGCTAAGTTAAGATGAGTTCAGGGTTGAAGGCTTGCAGAAGTCTTTTTGAACTCAACAATATTTTCTTGTTTTCTCGTGTTTTGTATCCCTGGCATGTTTCTCTTTGTTGTGAAATATTATGCAGTTAAAAGAATGTTTGTCATTGAGCGCACTTATGTATCCAAGAGTATTTAAAAGTATATTAAATATTGTAAAGCTGTGAAATGATAAACATGCATTTGCAGATATTTTTCCCTCACGAAGGATCAGACAGCCGATGAAACTGATATATTGTAAGCTTCTGATTTACCTCACAGTTGTAAAAAAAAATGTTTTTGTTTGTTTTATGTTGCACTTATTCTAACGGGAAAAAAAAAGAATATGCTTGAATGACCAAATAAACCAGTTCTGGTTTAAATTTGTGTTTTGTGTGTATATATATATATATATATATATATATATATATATATATATATATATATATATATATATATATATATATATATATATATATATATATATGTATATATACATACTTTTAGAAATTCTAAAGAATGAATCATAAGTATAATTTATTTCTTAGTTAGTTGTGTCAAATCTCCAAAAGTTCATACATTCTATGCAGCTGAATCATGTAAATCCTACCTTTCTGAAATGACTTTGTGTACCACATACTACAGAAATCAATCATAATTTGTATGTTTTCTTTGTTTTAATCGACCCTGTAAAACTAAGAGATGCATTAGCTCGTGTAACATTTATAGATGAACCCTGACAGATCACTCCAAAATATGTTTGATATAGTTTTTTTTATATGAACAAGTTTGTTGCTGTTTGATAAAACCATTGCAATTCGTTTTCATTTTCCCAGAAAGTTATACCTGGAGGTATAAAATACCTTGAATGTAAGCGATAATGCATTGAAGATTTTTAATTTATTCACGCTTCCGTGATTTCAGGAAATTGATATAAAAAAAGTGTGGTTCATAGCTGCTATAAAATTGGATTTCCATTGTGATTTCCATCTCAAGATCACTCAGAAAGCGTTTCTTTGTTGCATTTTGTTACACTTTTAAATGTATCTCATTAGATTTATTTTAGGACACTTAACCTATGACATAAAAAACTTACAACTACTGTAAAATGAAATGGAAAAGGATGATCTTTAGCGCATAATGATAAAGTAAGCACTTAAAAATACTTTCTACTTCAAGGCTTAATATATTGTGAGAATAAAATGGTTTTGATGAGAGATCAAGCTAATGTTTACACATGTATTTATTGTTTAGTGCATTTAAGAAGACATGCACAAAGAGAAGCAATTAATCTTTTAATTCTGAGCAGTGTTTTTTTCTGCTCCTCTAAAGGACAAACACACAGTGAGGACTAGAGCTACATATCTCCCTAGATGAAGCATCTCACATGGCTTACTCACATCTGCAGAGGCATAGCTTGTGCTAATTAGCATTTTTATAGGTCCAGGCAAATATGGTAGCTAGATTTGAACCCTTAAGAAAGAAAAGAGATTGAGGGGTTTATTCATGTTCACATTTTGGTCCCCAAAGAATGTGTTCTCCGAGGTCTAAGAATCAGAAAAAAATCTCTAAACAAGATGTCATTGCAGGTGATTCTCTGTTAAGTTTTAGCAGCTATTATTGTTGTAGGCTATATTGTTGATGATGTTGTCATAGCACCCACACATAAAGGATTCAGTGTGGTAAGGGGATCTGACTCCGTAACAGGTGGAACTGAAGAGGTGTTTCATGGATTTGTCCCATGTTGTATAGCAAGCAATGAGAAATAAGCACCCTATATTTTTTTCCAGTGATAGTAAATACCAGGCATGTACGCCTGTGCTTCGATCTGTTTCCTTTCTGCCTCTGTTCTGCTTCACAGTCGGATAAAAGAGATGACTAACTAGCACCAAGGACAAAACAGATGAAGTCTCAAGAGACTGCGGTTTCTCTGTATTAAAAGTGCCTGGAGCTTTGGAAGAAAAAAAGATCAAATAAATCAATAACCTGAGATGTGTAGAAAATTGAACATAATGTCCAATGATATGATTTGAGTATGGGGCGTGAAGGGGATTACCCAAGAGATCTTAAAGGCTACTCTAATCCTAGTTTAGTAAAGATGTAATATGGTTAATAAAGCAGTACTGAGACGATACAAAGACATACTCCATGGCTACTTTATTTAGATACTTCTTATTAATACCTGGTTGGACCCCTTTTAAAATAAGAATTGCTTTAATTATCTGAAGCACAATTTTAAGAAGGTAATGAAAACAATAGTGCCAAGGCAAGGATGCCTAAGGCAGGAACCTCTGCAGGAGGATGGTTATGAAAGCATGACTCACTAACCTGGTTTTATGGTTCAGTCTGTGCCCAGAGCATGAGGTAGGATCCAGCTGATGGGCTGCCAACAAGATACACCGAGCGCCGTAGAGTGTCCCAGACGCTGCAGCCCCTGAGGACAGACAACAAGAAGGAGACCAGATCAGGGCAGATGAAGGAAGGCAGAATAATCCAGAGGGCGAAGCCACAGTCGAGCTCAAGGATGTGTTTAGGATTACAAACCAGGAGATTAGAAGACCGAACAGGTTCCAAAGGGAAATTCAGGTTGTCACAGAAGGCAGTTCCATAAACCACCATAAACAGGTCAGGATCAGAAAAAGAGAAATACCAAGGTAACTCTGAAACACTCTCCCCACTGGCACGAGATAAATAATCTGGCCCTGATGACTGGTTAGATGGCTGGTTAAATAGAAGCAGGAACAGGTGGATCAGATGAATGGCAAGGAGAAACCGGTTTCATAGGGTGACCAAACGTCCGTATTTCCCGGGACATATCCGTATTTCACGTCCTGTCCAGGGCGTCCCGGGTTTTTTTTAGAAAGTGAGGAAATGTCCATTACTGTAAAAATGTCCATAGCTGCATATTGGTTATTTATTCTCCAGTTT
>NW_015150848.1:461122-486685 GCF_000732505.1 Cyprinodon variegatus
TGTCCTGGTTTTCCCAAATGAAAATATGGTCACCCTAGGTTTCAGAAACTAGACACGTAAATGAAACCAGTTATTTAGCCAGTCATCAGCACCAAGATCATTACAAATAATCAGAGATTTTAGTTCATACTTAGAAAGTTACGGGTCAGCAACAGTGGATTGGTTTTGGTGTTCAAATAATGGTGTTAAAGGAAGTTCATGAAGGCCTAAATAGTGATTAGGGAATAGCAAAGCCTGCTGATATACCAAGGAGGTAATTAAGTATTTTGATTCAGGAGTGTTGGACCAGGGAGGTATCCAAAAATTGCACAGTGGCACTCAAAGCTTGGAGCTGGAGACCCCTGAGCCCGATGTGACAAGCCTGGATGTAACTGTTCTACTGTTAGAGTGTAAGAGAACAATCCAATAATCTAAAGCCATCTTGATTCTTAGATAAGTTCCGTACTATACCACTGACAAACCCAAAATAATAAAGAACCTAACTTCATTATGATGTAAATTCACTGTACTCAATAAACAATAGCATGGTTATGTTGACACACACGTGTGAACTAAAAACACTGCGAATAGGAGCAATCGCTAAATAATATGTGGTTATAAAGTAGGTTACTGTTTTCATTTCATTAAAATAATTAGTTCATATTTTCATAACACTTAAACACTTGAAATTGTACAGGCAAAATTAAAGAAAATGTCTCTGCAATAATCATGACTTAAGGCTGTGAACTGATAAGGTGACTTAATGCGTTTTATTATGTGGTACTAATAAATTACATTATCAATAAACACAAACTGCATGATTACTTTTTTGTCACAGTTTAATTGCAGGTGATGCAGGTGGGTAACTAAATTGTTGTAATGTCGGTAATAAAATAATATTACACAATTACATTTTTATGACTTAGTTGTTTTAAAAAAAAATCTTAATATCATACAAATTCCACCCTTAATATTCTAAAATAAATTATATTCCACCGTTTAAGACAGAGTGGGGAAAACTGTGAAAAAGGATTTATTATTTGGGTACAACTAGTATTATCTTCTTATGATTACAAACTAAACTATGTCCACATATGTCCACAATTAAATGTAATAATGCTCGAAACCATTTCTATAATCAGAAAAGTCAGGCACTCTTGAAGGGCTGATGGAGAAACCAAAAAATGAAGCATAAATGAATCAATGTATATGGAGTAAGGGATTGAGTGGGCGATGGTAATAGCTGTTGTTAAAGTCAAACAAGCCAAAAGTGCAGAGATTAGCACTGTCAGAAGGTTAGAAGAAATTTATGAAAACACATAATAACGTCACTATGGACCTTGGCTTGGTCTGTACCAGCTGTTTGGTTGCTCTGGAAACTCTGCTGTTTTTAATCTTGGAAATGGCTTTGGGGGCATAATAATGTTAGATTCAGTCAACAGTTGCTATCCTTTTTGTCTCCTAGTGTAATAGAAAGAAAAATAGACATTGTATCAAGAGAGCATTGAAGCGCCTCAGTAAGGAGAAAGCAGACCAGGGTTTGTGTTTTCTGTTACACTAAATCATTTCATATCATATTGTCATATTACTAAAAACAGTAGACTTGAAGCCTTTAAAGCTCAGTCAAGCTGCAGTTAACTTCACTAGAAAGACACAATCAACCATAACCACCCAGTATGTTGAAAGGAAGTCTAACATCTGCATGTTTTATTTTCTAAATCATTGACATTTGCCGGTAACTTTATGCAACAGGAGAGATGACAAAAAATTGGGTAATTTGCATACAATTTAAACTTTACGTCCAAATTCAGCAACATGATGTTTAATTGCCACAGATTAGCTTTAAATTACTTTTTTAATGCAATGAATAACATAAAACAATCTATCAGGCTTGCAATTTCTGCATTAACACAAAATATGTGGGTTAGCTTTTTGCTTTGTGTTATGTTGGTGTTTTCTTATGATACCTCAGATTAAAACAGCAGCGCTAAGAATGAGGGTGAAGTGAAATGAATGACGTCAAAAGGTAAGAGGTCCGATTGATTTAGTCTGGAGTGGCACAAACAACAGCAGCTCACAGGAATAACTCATTCTTTGGGCTTTTAGAGGTGTCAACAAAAGCAGCAAAAAACACTGGAGCTTCGTACTATTGTGTAAAAATGTAACAAATACAGTATGTGATGATTAAGTAAAAGCTCACTTTAACAGTTGCATGTTTTGTTGTTGATTTTTAATGTGGTTAATATTTAAACACGGAGGTGAATGACTAATTTAACACAGCAAAAGATGAATGCCGCAGCTCACAGCATTATTATTTATTATTTTTCATTATTTACTGCATAATGATGCATTGATCATTATCTATCTGACATTTAGAGGCAAAACAATCCAAGAGATGTACAGTACCGCTAACAGTTAGAAAATTCGGACACAACTTCTCATGCAATTTGTTTTCTATATTTCTATTATTACCTGTGGAAATCCCTTTCAAGTGACCAGTTAATTTGGTGGTGGGTGGGGGTTAAAATATAATCTGTTTCTTGAATGGTGCTTTTCTTTCATAATTTGATATCTTCTGAAAAATGCCTAACACATCTTTAACAACCATTTCATACAATGGATCACTGTGAGGTGTAAATACAGGCATGCAAATCTAAACATAAAATTAAGAGTTAGAGTGCTATCTACTGTCTGCAGTAGAGCATTGCAGATGTGTTAAGCCTCAGTACATACAATGCTGAGCAATTGAGGTGGAATGTGACAGAAACAAATTAACAGATACATCTCTCTGTAAATAATATCCTTCAGGTATTAAAAATCACTTTTACTAAAACTATGAAAGCAAAGCAGGAGAAAAGAAAGATTAGTATCTCTATATGTTCCAGTGTAGCTCTGCAGAATTTAAATTGCTTGAACTGTGGATATCGACCTATAAAAGAGTTTCTAAAAGCTAGACATCTATACTTAAAAGGCAACAAAAAAATATGTGTTGTACACATGTTAAAGTATCTCCTTCCATTTTTCTTTTCAAAAATGACTTTTAACAAATCTTCACCTTAAATCACTACAACCCTCGCATTTTCAAGGAATAGTCCCTAATGAATGATCATTAATATTTTTTTAAAATAATCATGTTTTCTGAGTTACTGGAGTACATAAGTTTAAGACATCCAAAACGTGATTAGAGTAGCCTTTGCACTGCAAAAAATTGAAATCTAAGTGTCATGGTCTTGTTTCTGTTGTGCTTTACTTTGCTCCATGTTTCCTAGTTTTATTGGTTTAATTCCTGTTTTGTTGTAATTTCTAGATTTATGTTAGTTCTCATGTTTTTTTTGTTGTCCACTGTTGCCCTGTTGTCTTGTGTGTGTGTGTGTGTGTTCCTTTCCCCTTGGCTCCCTCGTTGTCTCCTCTCACACCTGCTCCTTGTCAGCTCGTTAACCCTGCCTTTGTCTCAGTCAGCTGCATATACTCTCCCTCTGCTGTCACTCTTTGTTGGTTCCTTGTCGTTGCTGGATCTCCATGCTGTTTTCGTCCTACCTCGTCTCTCCCTGGCTCCTCGTAATTATTTTCCCCTGATGTCTCCATGGTTCTGGTTGGGTTTACATTATTAGTTGTTTTTTTTGGATTCCTGCCTTTGTTTAGTTTTTTCCCCATTAAAACTGCAAGAAATCTCCTCACCCTCTCTGCCTCTGCATTTGGGTCCTCAAACCACAACCAAACTCTGACGCTAAGTGAGTCATTTTTTCTTAAAATAAGTGTATTTATTATTATGTAATTTAATATTATATAATTAATTATTATATTTTTTTCTGGAATTGATTAGGTAAGAGAAACACTTTGCCAATGGAACAAGAGGATTTATATTTAAAATAATAAAAAAAGAATTGGATCGTCTTATTTCAAGTGCATGTTATCTAATCATCTTTTTTAGGAGAAAATATACCCATTCCATTAGAAAAACATCTTATTTACCTACGAAAATTAATACACTTAACTTTTACTTATTTTTAGATAATTTTTTGCAGTGTGTTATTTAAGGCTTCAAGTCCATCCTTCTTTATATTTTCTTATCAGTCATTTTATCATTCATATTTATAAACATCATATTTTGATTTCCATATATAAAACTTCAATATCTGAAATTTAGATATTCTTATACTTGAGAAAATCATATAAATGTTTACATGTGCTTTTTTATTCCACACTTTATAGCTATGATATATATCAGCACAAGGAACATTTAAAGATGAAGCACACAAAGCTTAAATGTTGGTTTATTGCATGGATTTATTGTTCTGGTACCTTAAAATGGTCACCATGCTAATTATTGAGAAAAACAACAAACAGACAAAATAAGAAAAACAGGTCCAACACAGTGAATGTGAAGGCTGAGCTGCTTACAGTTTTATTTCTACATATTTACATTGACGTCTGTAGGATAAAAAAAAAAGAAAAAAAAGTAACGCACACAAAAAAAGCCTCAGAGAGGAAGGAATTTGTCACCATATTTATCTAAACATTATGCTGCAGACATCATTAGCATAGTAATAAAGGCACTCTGCAATTCCTTGTATACATACCATGGATTTAAGTAGAAGTAGCGATTTCACAGTACAGAATAGTGCTGATCCTTCATTTTAAAAGAAGGAAAAAGAAAAAAACAAAACAAAACCTTAAAAAAATGACAACTATATAACTTAATAACCACTGGATGCAAATGAGCTTCACATATATTAAAATGATTTGAGTTAGTAATCTAAACAGCAGCAATTCAAAAAACAAAGCAAACAATAAATACACCATGATCAAATAAAAGAGCACTTTCAACTCAAGGTCCTAGTGTTCTTTATGTTGTAAGAAAATAACAAAGAAGAGCAAAATAAAAACAAACATGGTGGCCTTGAATTCCCATTTTCATTTTTGTGTAATTTCAGTGCAGAATTCCCCACCTGATTGCTTTTACATGGCCAATGTGGCAGATATGTCAAATGGCAGACATTTCTTTCCTTCAGTAGTAAGAAAACATCAACTCTTCAAATGCTCTGAAGTGTTAATATTTATAAGAAACCCTCAATCATAAAAGTAGATAGTCCTTATATATGAATGAAAGAAAACAAACATCAACCTGGATATTGAGGGCTGCTGTGAAATAAATACTAAATGGGTAAATTCCAATAGTATGTTTCTTTGGTGTTAAATATCTCCATCCCATTTAGATCCAAATATCTTTCCAGTTACACGGAGAAGGCTTCAGGTTGAAAATCAGACTTCATTTTCACTACATTACAGACTTAGGAGTTTTTCAGCGTTTAAACTTGCATTTGAAAAAATACATAAACTGCAAGAAAATCTGGAGCTCATGCTTGGATACACATTGAAAAATATAAATAATGACAATTACTGGGCTGCCAGTCAAATTCTAATTTTAGAGAAAAAGAAAAAAAAAAAAAAAAAAAACTTTTCATGTGTAACATTTTTTATACCAGAGGAAAAGCTGCTTTTTAATTTCACAGGCAGCATCCCAATGACAATCACAATGTAATTAGATAGCAACTATAAATTTAAAGAATTGTGGGAGGTTTGAAAAAAAAAAAAAATAAATAAATAAAATATCTTAATTAAAATATTAAAGGCATACATCACAATCAGAAGTCACAGAACCAGGTATTAGGTTTGGGGCGCAATAACAACTTCTTTCACATACAGCCAGGTTGTCTTGGAAAATGATGCCCTTTAAAATATTTATTGATTTGAAAATATATATGTATTTATATATTTTAATGTATAGTTGTCCTGTTTAATATAAAATGTCTAATAATGTTCAGAAAAAATGTGACCAAATATTTTTGTAAATATTTGCATAGACTCATTGGAATTTAACTGTCTCCTTTTTAATTTAGAAATTATTGCATCAATTTCTGTTTTTATTCTTCAATGCAAAAGGCTCAAAAACATTAGCCACTTAAAAATGGTTTTAGTTACATGGAATACACACCGAACCAGAAATATTTGACTTTAGCACAACCTACTGTATTCAAATTGCGAACAAACATCTGTTTTGAGTTAAGACATTCTTTAAAAATATGGCTTAATTTACAAAAAAATTACTTTTAGCATTTCAATATTTTAAACTGTGCAAAATAAATTTGAAAACACTATTTTGCAGGATTTAGAAAGTCTAAAATCAGGAATTATGTGTCCACATCATCCGGGTACAAATACAGCTTGTCAAAATAACATGTTAAAAACACTTAGAAGTTCACATTCAGAACATTTAAGTTCAACATAAAAACAAAAGTCAGCTCCACAAAATGATTTATCATCCTAAGCAAGGAAAATGAATAAAATGGAAAATTAGCATTTGAAATAAAAGAAATAGAATAAAAATGTATTATCCTTTAACACAAACTGTACATTTCTGGCATCAGGATACTTAAAAATGAGAATTGCTGCTACTTTAGGAAGAAAATCCTCAAATATATCTTTATAGCAAAAATATGCAGCTTTAGGGTACTTTTTTCCTCATCAATCTAGAAAACTTTACAATGCTACATCCAACTCCAAAAATGTGTGATTGAGGTTGTTTCCTCAACTGCTCCTTCTTCTGATCTATCCCTGCTGTTCACTTTCCTCTGATCTCATTTTAAACTCACTTCCTCTTTACCTTAAGCTGTTCCTCTGCTCTTCATCCACTATCTTTGTTTTCTTTCCTCTGAAGCTTGCACTTCAGTCAACCTTTTCAACTTTCCCGATAATCTTATCCTCAAAGATGGGCAAGACGGTGTCATCTTCCCGTATCTCTTCAAATACCACGCCGCAGTCGAACTCATCGCTCACCTTCTTGAAATAATACCTGGAAAGGCAAACAAAAAGTCAACAGTGATGTTAGAAGATTTAGTTGTTACAAAAGCTAAATGAATCAAACCTGAAATGAAGTTCCATATTTCATGAATAATTTTCTCACATTAATGCTGAGCTTTAAATATTTTGTTCAACCTGCTCTTTTTCAGGGTGGAATAAAATAAACATCAAATTGTGTTGATGTTTACCATTATGAGTCTCTTGCTTTCCTTCTCCTCACATCCAATCTCTGACTTTTTTCTTAATAAATCTGATTTTTTTTTTTGACACTTGTTTCATAATAAAAATAACAAATGACATATTTGCCTTTGCCTTAAAAACATTTTTTTTTTCAATCATTCCCTCTAGGAGGTGACCTTAATTTAACTTTAAATGAAATTCAAGCTGAAACCTGCTTGTGAAAGAATCATGTTTCATTACAAATAACTCAAATATATAAAAAACGTAATCTTTGCACCTACTGGCATAACACTAAGAGGTAGTTTGTTGGTTATAAGTACACATCTAAGAACAAAATGTGATGAACTGATGTGACTCTGACCTTTGGAGGGACAAGGACTGGATTAGTAAAAAAAAAAAAAAAAATCCATATTTTCCTAAAATGACATCTTAATAAACAAATGTAGCGCCATAAACCATTATATTAAATTTGGATATTGAGAATCAGTTTCCATACTGATATTTAACATAATTAATGGGTTAGGAGGATTGAAGTTTGCCTGCTTTTCGGACACTCAAGCTTCTGCAACCGTCTCCTGCAAAAGACAGTATCACAAGACACTCAACAAAGGTGTAACTTTGCCCCCCATGGTGCTTTGAGGACAGTCTCATGCCTGTTTCTTTTTTTCGTGACACTCTCCTGGGGCTTACATCAGAGAAGAAACCATCAAGGCCCACTTACTCAGGGACCAGTAATCAAGACTAACCAAAGGCTAAATGGACCTGGTTGCTGACATCAGAACAAAATAGCTTCAAAACAGACTGTTTGCAAAATTTCTCTCTGAGTTTCAGGAAATTCAGATGCCTGGAAGAGGCTGGAATATAAAATATTATTTTGCCAAATAATCTTTTATTCACCTATTGGATTGGCATTGTGAATTGGTTTGAGCAGATTCCAATTGCACAAAATTTGCCAAAACCTAATTTGATCACATTTATACTTTATCAAATAAACTGTGATACATTGTATAATTGATCAATTATGGTTTTCATCCATTTATTTTATTCTTTCTTCTTAGTGTACATTTTAGCTTAGTTTAATTGAGTTTCACTGGTTTACCCAAGAGTTATAACTGAAATAAATTTGACTTGGAGCTCAAAGATATTTTTAATTGGAAGTTGTGGTGAATTTATTCCATATATGATCAGTTATCTGTTTGATCACGATTTGAGTTCAACTCACACTTTCATTTATTCAGATAGTAGGGTGTCCTCTCACACAGTCTAAATATTGTTTGATTAAAGAACATTTTTACCATTCCTTCTGGGGCGAGAAATAAATATATTAAATTTGCACAACACAAACAATTCAATTAAAACATTCTATTGATTGTATTGATCATACAGGCTTAGATATTTAGATTTTTTTAATAAAAAATTATTAAAAATGCCTTTCAAAGTAACACTAGCGCACTGACCAACGGGAATGGAAAAGGGAGGACTATCCCTAAATTCTTTAATTTAAAACTAAAATCTAACCAAACTATGATTTTCAGGAGAACAGGTACCACAAGTATGCATTTAAAATGTATACTTGTGAAATTTCCAAAGATGTCTTATGCTTAAAATGTGTTAAAGGCAAAAAAAACAAGAATTACAATGAACAGTGCCAAATCTGGCAAGAAGAGTGTCCAGATTTACCATCTAAATTATGTGAGGAGTTTGCTAATGGTTACAGAAAAATCTAACAAGCATCTGTGTTTAATATCATCCCTGTTTGGATAAGGGAAAATTTCAAATAACTTTAAATTTGAACATCTATTTCCTGAGTTAAAAACTCACTGTAATTGTATTATTAGTACCAGCTTGAAAAAAGATAGATAAATCATTGAAAGACAAGCGTAAGTATGAATTCATGTCTGTTGTGAGTTTAAATAAACATCTCTAACCAAAAAAGACCTTAGATAAAAAAAAAAAGACTCAGCATAAAAGTTTCTTTATACCAAAAAACAATTTCTGATAAGTACCCATCCATTAACATTTTTAATAGCTGGACAATATGAAATCTTTTAAGATGGTATTTCACAGAGAAAGGCAACAAATAACTCCCACCTGTAATGTCCTTTCTTTGTAAGAAGGTCTTTGAACTGGCCCAAAGTAACAACTCTCCCTGGGACAGATGTCCTGTATGGTATCAGCTCCTCGCAGAAGTAATAAGCCACGGTAATATTCTCACACGTCTGCTTTTTAGAGCCTTTATGTCTGAAAACATTAAAGAAAGAAAATCAGTTAAAGTACATTTTCATTTTGTCAAACAACTTTCAAAGCTAAAAGAAATTTGGTTAAAAAGAAAACCCATATGCACAGAAAATAACTCTACAACTTCATACTTCAAAAACAGCAGTATCTATAAGAAAAGAAAATATGAAGAGCACATAAAAGACAGTGATGTTTTCGTAAGAAGAAATTTGTGCTGTTTTGAGTGAGAAAAAAAATCAAAGGTTTTAAGTAGGAAGAATAGAGAATGTATTTCAGTTATGATTGAGGCAATTTTTAGATGACATGGCGTACACAGCTGTATATAATATTTTGATGACTGAACAAATTTGTGGTTTTCCTTAAGAATCAATCATATTCTCTCAGTGGAAGAATGCAATCTGATTGGTGTGCTGTAATAAGATGGGGCTTATGTAGGAAAGAACTGAGGCTACTGAAATACTGCACCTTATAATTAAGAAGGTTTAAGCAAACCATTAAGAAAAAACAGAATTTTTCTAAACAGAACTGCATTAAAATACTCTAGATGCTGAATTAATAAAAAGTAAAATCAAAGCAAACATGCATCTTTACCTAAAACTTCACACAAATATGCAGCAATATTTTCAGCAGGAATATGTTCTGGGATTGTTGAAGATTGAAGCTGTAGAGCTTTGCTTTTATGAACAAATAATACATTTGTTTATGTCAACCACATTTTCCTGCAGGATTTTACCCGCAACTTTAACACAATGTTTTTGCTTTCCAAGACGAACTATGAAAAAGCAATATCAAATCAGAAAGGTAACAAGCTAACAGAGTACAAATTCAGCAAACTATTTCCTATGAAAATCTTACCAGGAGGAAAAGCTAGAGGAAGTCAAATATATTGAACAAAGTACCTGAAAGGTCTGTTATCATGTTTAAAGTGGCTTTTTTTAACCTAACTAAACCCATTTTTGGGAAATATGTTGCTGCAATCCTAAAGAACCACTGTTAGGATGTAACAAACCACTGTTAAAAAGAAAGAAGTCTGCAGTGTTATAAAAGTCATTAATCAATGAGTTAATGGGGGAAAAATATCAATAATATCCTACACCATCTAATAGTATTGAAAAAATTCTTCTTCTAATTACTATTAAAAAATTATACATTTGTTTACATTAAGCATATTTTCCTTAGTTTCAATGACTATGGCCCTCATTTAATTTGTTAAAACTGTTGGACTTAATGAAGGCAAAATCCTAAATCCACTAAGAGGGGGGAAAAAAACATCTGCAGTTAGAGACATTCCTTAACAAAACCTCAGTAATTAACAGGCACACCAATGGGTAAACATCAGAATCACATTCAGCTTTATTTGTTTAATCTTTGGACAAACACAAGATATTTGTATCCTCTTCCTCATATTGTCAATGGAGACATTTAAAATATAAATATATTAAAAGAGAAACAAATATATAAAAAAAAAGTTTAACCATGAGGAACACTCCAATCACTGTCTGATGAGTGTTGATCATAATAAGAGACTGAAAAAAAACCACATCAATTTCAGGGCTGATTTTCTTTTTCAAAAATCACCCCCTTTGAGGTTTAAAATCTAAATAGTTAGTTTCCAGTATGTTTTGGGTCTGCAGAGATGTTAGCTGACCTTTTCCTGTCCATACACCTGTACGATTTCTTGATGGAGGGAAGGTTGGGAAGCACATATTCATACGTATTTATCATTTGTAATTTTATTTGTCCTGTTCTGATGATCAGCCAAAGCATCATTTGAATATGCACAGTATTGACTGAATAATAGCGGTGTAGATGAACTGCAGGGCAGGATAGTTAGAAATGTCCAAAGGGTCCTGATATCAGCAAAATATGCATCTTTTAAGGCTGTAATATAGCATTTTTTTTTTCTGGTGGGGCACTTGATATGTTTTTTTTTTAAAGCTAATTTGAGAGGTCTGACCTAAAGAATTCTGAGTTTCTGGTGTTTTTACATTCACTATGAAACATTTTTTATTCTCTGATATGCAGGCTTGATGTATATACAGTCTGGAACAAAATGTAGAATCCCTTTGGTAAATACAAGGTTATAGTCTATACAAAATGACTCCAAGGAAAGACTTAATGTCTTTTGTGAAAGCAGATTTAACCCCCCCTTGATAGGAAGAGCTCTGAGCGGGTAGACGTGAAACTGCTGGAAGTGCACAGTATGAGGTCTGCTCACAGAGCCAAGTTTTGATGAAACAGAAAGCAGCAGAGCTGCGAAAGTCTGAGATTAAACAGATGCAGAAGTTTATCCTTTTTTGCTAGACAAGGGGCAAAAACATTATACAGTTTAACTGGGGGCAAGTGAGAGCGACCCATGTCAGTGGCTTCGTCAGGAAGATATGGGTCGATAAAAATGAAGGCAAATTTAAAGAGAAGACTGTCTGATGTCAATAGGTGCTCTAGTGAAAAAGAGTTGAATAGTGGAGAGCACAAAATGTGCAAAACATGAGTGCGAAGTACCAAGATTTCACAATCTTGGATGTCTCTGTTCAACTTTTCAATTTTTTTTTATAAGTTGTGGGCTACTTCCACTATTTAGGATATTTCCATTAACATATTTATTAAAGCAAAAGGAATAATGTCATTTGTCAAAAGGTGAGATGTTGAAATTACACATATACTTATCACTGTGTTTAATCAATATGCCCTATTGTCACTTACATTAAAAAGGATTAAAGGATTAAAGGATTCAAAAAGGTATATTAGTGAGTCCTAGAATAAATTGAATGATGCCCATAGACAACACGATGTAGTACAGACTCAACAGTCAATCCATCCGTCTTCCGTTTATCCAGCTGGGGATGCAAGTGACATGACAAGAGATCCTTACTAATCTCTAACCTCATTAGAAATCCTCCTCTATCAGTCAGCCATAAATCTTCACACTGACAGGATGACAGTGTCAGACTAATATGTGTCACACTTGATGAAAATTATTATCTCATCTAAAATTAGCACATCTACTTAGAAATTAAGCTGCCAAAAAAAATCAAATTCTCATCACTGGTAGGAAATGGAAAATGGTAACAAATAAATGAAGAGAACTCATCATAAGGCTTTAAATGTCCCAGAGGAACATGCCTTGCTTTCCTCTCTGAGAACACAGTCATAACATTGTAAATATCAACATATTTTCGTATTTACTTAGGTTTACATCCGACTCATATAGTTCACCTACTGAATACTGTTTTTAGGGTCATGTTGGTAAAATCTGTGAAACTGAATCTTTCTTGAATTTTAATGATGAGAAGGCTTTTCCCTCTGGATCTGCCATGTAATTTGCCTTTCATCTCAGTCGAACACATTTCTGCAGCTCCCTACCATCTATTTATCACCATCTTGGAGGGAAGTCAAACATCAAACAGAAACATGTTTTCACAAAACATCACAAACTGATTTGGTCCGTATTCGTAATACTTTAGCTACTTTTGCTAAAACTCAAAGAACAAACATTTCTCCTTCCTCTGTGATCCTTTCTTTAAGCCTTTCTTTCAGGCTCTGATCAAACATTTATGAAAGCCTCATATTGTATTAGAATTACTTTTCTCTTAGTCAAAACCTGACTTGACATGGCACCCAACAGAGGACAAATGAACCCATCAATTTTTTTTTGCTTTTATGTTCTTTTGGTTGGTTGATGAGTTATAAGTTGGTGACTTTATAATTTATTCAATACTTATGTAACTTGAGATTTTCACTATACTTCTTATAATCCTTTTTAGGGTAACATATGTATTGTAGAAGAAGAAAAATAAGTAAATTAAGCAAATAATTTCCCTTCCTCTTGAGAATTTACCACAACAAAACAAAACAGAAGCTTCTTTGTGGTTGCTAAACACTGGGAAAAATACAGAGGCAAAAATAGATACTAGTTGTGTGTCATTTTGGAGGAGTAAACTTCAGCTGGAATACTCTTGGAAGCCTAAATTCCCAGTTGGAAAGTCAAGGTAACACATCCAGACTTCCAATCATGATGGCTGCCAATATTATCAACAGCAGGAAAAGTTTCTTACTTTGATTGTTATGGCAAGTCTTTCTTGTTTACATGACATTTAGTCAGTCTTACACAAAAGGTTTCAGATTAATTTTAACTGGGGCTGAAACAATTAATAAGTTTAATCATGATTAATCGATTATTGAATTAATTGTCAACTGATTTAGTAATCAGTTGATCGTTAAATGGAGTATAGAGAGTAAAACATGCCTTTAGCTGACAGAGCAACCCACCTAAAGCAGTAATTATTTCAAAATTGTAAAGAAAATATATAAAACAGTTTGCATTTAAGCTTACATTTTTTGTCAATATGATCTATCCAGAACTCGTCAAGTGGAAACATTTTAGTTTCCACTTCCATTTCGTAAAAAAAAGAACCTTTTGCTATCCAATTATAAATCGATTAATCGAGAAAAAAGCCAGAATAATCGATTTGCAAAATTGTACTTTAGTTCCAGCCCTAGTTTTAACACTATTTTTGCAAATACAACATGATACAGTGTTTCTGTCATTATTAATGTGTAACAATAGCCATTTACAGGTAATGGAGAATGTGACGGCCCACAAACAGTAAAACTTAATCACCCAAACTTCTTACTTCTGGGTCGCAACATAAAATGAAAAAAAAAACTATAGTAAAACCTTTCTCATTATCTGAAGACAGGGTAACCACTAAAGCTTCTGCACTACAATGCTCTCTTGTGTACAAATAACCTACTACTGGTAATGTCAGATAATGGTCTAATATCAGGGAGAAAATAAATTTCGGGTTATATCAGCTTGCGCCTAAAATCTCCAATACTGGCGTGCTGAATACATGATGCTTCTGTCTGAAGTTTCTGTAACCTGCTGGGTAACAATAACTGAGTTGGTTGTTCTCATATCTATTGACTATTGCTTCTTGTTTTCTGTTTGAGTAATATTGCTTGACCGAAACTTTTCTAACATTTCATGCTACAAAATAAGGAGCCTATTAAAAGTATGTAGGATCGCTTCTGATATCGTATCGGGTTATTATCAGTTCTCAAGGGTACAATATCAGTATCATATCGGAAATGGAAAAACCTTGTATCCGCACATCTCTACTGGCTAACAAGTAAATATCTTGTGGAATCAAGGTTTTTCCTTGGCCTATTTTGTGTGATAAAATGTTAGTTTGAATAGAAGTAATGATAGAGAGATTCTGTTCCATTCACTATGCTGTACTGTTTAGGGGGACAGAAAGCAGGTGCCCCCCCTCCCTACTCAAGATAAGGGTAAGGGGACGGTCATTAGAAAGAATGAGTTCACAAAGCCTCCTTCATGCTATGGTTAAAATTTATGCTCTTATCATTCTCCTGTCCTGTTTCTGGTGTGAACGGAATACAGTTGTCTGAAATGTTTATCTGAGCAAATGTATGCCATTTGATGAACTAAAGTGTTTCTCTTGGGAAGATTCAATGTTCATGTGTGTGTATGCTGTGGATTCTTTTTAAATGTAGGGGTGTGGTTCTGAATGCTTCAGAACCACACTCAGCTGTATTCAGCTGGTTTGTGCCATTCTCCTCTGCAGAGTAAAATAAAACTTTTGTTCCTTGCATATCAACTCTCAGTGCTCATTTTTTACTCCACAATCTACAACCCTGAAGAGAACCATCTACCAGCATGCACATCTATAAATTGAAGCTCTTACCCAATCATCCTTGCAAAATAATTCCAACTCAGAATTTAAGCAAATCTTTGGAAAACAAAAATGTTTTTGTTTCTTTTGGGTCTGTTTAGGGATGAACTTTGACACTGTTCTAAACACTATATATTAGCAACTTAAATGACTTCTGAATTTGTATTAGATGCTATTAAGGTAATATTTAGGGGTAAAGAGAAAAAGGGACACAATAATTCACATTGTTGTTTTCCTTCCACTGTATAATTGGGGAGCTACTTTGTATTGTCATATAGAATCAGAATCAGAAATACTTTAATAATCCAAGAGGGAAATTACTTCTCAATAAAATCTCACTAAAATGTATTGATGTTTTTTTTTTATGTGTGACATAACATGAAACAATCAAGAAAAGTTAAACTATTAGTACCTTTGCCAGGCAAAGTGCATTTATTGTGTTCTGTTGCCAACTGTTTTAGTCCTAGGATTTGTTTTCACAAATTATACAATTTCTACTGTATAAAAAAGATAAAGTGGAATTTCCTTTAAAAAAAAAACCCTGAAGGGTCAGGCTTTGCTAAAATAAATTTAACATTAATGACAAGGGGAGCTCTGCCACTATTACTGATGGGACACAGTGAACATACTCGGGCTCGGAGAGCTCGCTGTCTGAAACAGCGGGCACCTCGGTGAGCAGAGGGACCGGTACAGGCCTGACAGCTGCGCGACCCCTTTGTATCACCTCCATCACATACCTGAGGAACCGAACAACCGTGATTTAGACCCAACAGCCAAAAGAGCCGAGCAAAACCAAAGCAGTCTGCTCAAGACAATCCCAACAGACCAGTTTTTTTCCAATTCCACTTAGGAAGTTCACCAGTTGACTGTGTTTTTAAGACATTTTCTTTCTAATTACCTGTGCTTTGGCTGCAGTGCTCCAGACTTAATCTTTTCCTCCTGAAGCCTCCGACAGACCTCCTCCAGCTGGATGAGTGGGCTGGGTGCAGGGTTAGGGGGCATGGTAGGGTCCTGGATGAACGGGTGAAACGGCTGCACATTGCTACGGCCTTGGCCACTCAGGCATGGATGCATCAACCCTGATCGGTCTGAGGAGCCGAGGCGAGATCCCTCATGGGTTGTAGTCCTTTTGGAACCATTGACACTCCTACATTTGAAAAATAATGGTAATTAAATGGTTTAGGTTTGTCTAAGTTCTAACTTGGACTTATTAGGGGGGGAAATATGGATGGAATTGCTTAATTTTAGTGACATTTCTCACATTCAATCTGTTATCACAGGATTTGTGGTGTAATAAAGTAAGAAAAAATCACTGACCCATAAGGACTTCTTTTATGGTGAGCCATTTCTTTTTGTCCTTCCATAAGCCATAGCAGGATCTTCTGTTTTTTATCCCCTTCCTCAGCAGACCGTGGCACATCAAAAGCTCTCGGTTCTTCACCTCTCTTGAAGACTCTATTACACTGGAGGCCACTTTTGTTGCTGCATAATGGAAGAACACAACTGATAAGTAGAAAACCAAGATTCTGGAGAGGTGAATGAGAGTAAAAAGAGTTCAAGTTGTGCCACACCTGTAGCCTATGTGCTCCACAGGGTTGGATACCATCCCATCTGCATAGCTTCGAGATTTTGAGCTATAATTGCTAGTCTCCAGGCTCCAGGCAAAGTTGCCTTGTGAACGTGTGGCCCCCTCGGGCTCCATGGTGGTTACATGACTGTGATGCTGATATTTGTGGTGGGAGGAATGGCCAGGTTCTCCCTTCAAACAACGTCTTGCAGCGTGTTTACCCTGGCCTGGCTGTACTGCACCTCTAAACCCAGAGAAACCATCTGGAGAGCGAGACTTTGGGGATTGGCGCCCGGTTCCTGGCGATTCGCAGATGGGTGTCTTCATGACCCGCTGGACATGGTCATCCAGGATGCTCTCTGGGTTTTCCTCATGAGTATCTTGGACAAAATGACTGCTGTATGTGATGTCAGCATAACGAGGGTTGTAATTCAGTGAATAAGCACTAGGGGGGAATCTTTGACTGGGTAATGATGAAGGTGCAGAGAAATCATTGCCTTCTTCCTCCTTTATTTGATAAAAATGAAACAAAAATTAGTCAAAATATTTAAAAAAAACTGGAACCGGTAAACAATTTAAATTATCACTTAATAAATTTTCATAATACATTAATTTCAAGCAGTTATATATATGTTGTTCCTGTGTCCACTTGTAGATGGCAAATAAAAATTCACATTCTGCATTTAACCCATTCCCTTGAGGAGCAGTGGGCTGCCATTGTGCAGAGCCCGGGCAGCAGTGTGGGATTAAAGGTCTTGCTCAGGAACCCAGAGTGGAGGCTGTGGGGATTAAACTGGCTACTTGCAACCTTCTCAGAGTAGAAGCACACTGCTCTAACCACTAAGCCCACACTCCCCCACTTAACCATAACACTCATAAATGTATAATTTTTCAGTTTGTGTTTAGAAGTAAAGAGTCAAACCAGAAGCTTAGTCAATTATTGTGCACACAGCACATCTGTGCTCACTCTGGGTCATGACAACTGCAGCCTATCCAGCTTCAGCTCCCACTGATTGGGACTAAACTGATCTCTGATAGGAACTGCTGCGGGGAAACTACTGGATGGGGCGCTACAGGTATTTTATAGCAGAGAGACAGTAGATGGTAAAGAAAGAGATGTGCAAAAATGAAAAATAAACAAATGATATACAATGTATGTATGGATCCTTAAGGCAAGCATGGCCTTTTACTTAAATAAGCATTAAGAGTTATTAAGGACATGTATATGGAAATGTAATTTAGGCCTTAACTATGTTCTAAGGTAGTACAAATTCATACTTTTTTTTTCTCTGTCGAGCCAAAGCCGAAAGATGTCATATCAGATATATCGATTATTAAAATATTGCTACAATAAGGACAATAATGAAAAGATAAAACAAAATAGTTCTTTAAACATATCAGTCAACAGAAGAAAATAAATCCTAAAAATTGCTGAGTGGTTTGAAGAAGAAAAGTCCAAGACATCTCCTCTCTGTTACAGGAAAAGGCTAGGTAAGTGTTGCCCTAATGTCTTAAATGAGGAATACAAATCATTGTTGATCTTGTGATAAAATTGTGATTTTTATATTGTAGCAGCACTGGTTACATTATGAGAGGCTTCTTCTTTGAGCTTCATTTGATTAAATTTGTGAAAATTAGGCATTTATTAAAATCAATTTCACAAGACTGTTTCCCTTTGAGAAGTTATATAATAACTCTAATATCCAATTAAGAACTGGTTCAGAGACCAGGATTGTTTATTTCCGTTATTCTCTGGTATTTCCTTATGTAACAGCATATTGCCTGATAATTATTTTATTGCTAAAGTGCTCAAACCAAAGCTTTTTTTTTCCCTACTCTAGATATCCACAGTATGATTTTGATGATAGAAGTCATTTTATCTGTACCTTCTGTTTAAAAACAAACAAACTGCTGTGATGGTGGCTTCCTTTCCTTTCACAGCCTTCCACATAAATTATCCACCTAGAGATTTAATACTTGGCAGAGCGTTTAGACAGAGATTTCATTTGTGGTGGAAGCAACCTTTTCATCGCCGATCCAAGTGGCATCAAACAGGCCTGGCTCGCTGTTCCAGGCTTACAAGTGGCCGAGTGTGCAGGTGCTCCGTCTGATTCATCCAGGCAGCCAGATTGCTGACAGGCCAAGGACAGAATACTCCACATGATTCATAGAGCCTTTTACTCTTCACTCCAATGACTGGCCTTATTTATTTCATTGGGCCAGGCAGATTTAATTTCTCTTTGTTTGTGAATATTAGAAAACTAATGGCTAGGCACCGAACCAGACTTTATTTTCCCTCTAATAAAGTTATTCAACTTCAATTTCTATCACTGGGCATATCCAATTAATATAATTACTTTAAAATAAATCACTCTTGACCCTTTGAACCCAGACCTATCCCTGGTGAACTTCCGTTTGTTTTTCTCCCCCTAGCATTGTATTTCTTTTTTTTTTTATGCTATTCATTTTTTGTACAAAAAATTCCTCAATTTTATAGTTTTTTTAAACAATTTTCAACATTTAAAAAACTCTTCTGATATCAAATTTGAGAAATTCTACAATATCAGCAAATGTATACCTCTTATGTGTGCAATTGAGCTGCACAATATCACATCACATTATACGTGACACATATTGTAATGGCAAAGGACTCTTAGGTTACAATGGTCAGTGGGATATAATATAGTTAGGTGTTATGCACTATTAAGTTGTGCAGATCTATAGTGTATTTAAGAAGTTCAGTTCAGTCTAATCTCTAATTCCCACAGAAAAATGTATTTATTCAAATGTTGGAGCTCATGTAGAGTGGGGGAAATATTTTGTAATGACAAAAACAGACAAAGTGTGGAAAAATGAGGGCTAATGATAATCAGCATCAGTATCATAATTTTCCTGAACTTTACTCCTGTTAAAATATTTCCCTGAAATCCTTCAGCTCCAGTGCGAACGGCCAAAGCAGTGAATCTGCTTAAGGTTTCAAGAACAGAAAGTGAAATAATCATACCAATCTGACTCTTTTTAGCCTCTCCTCCAGTTTTTCCTCAGCCTCCCTCTCCCTCCGGACCGCTTCCAGCCTACTGATCAGCTCAGCAGCGAACCTCTCTGGCTCCACGTGTATATCCTTTGGAATCCGGTTTATGCGCTGGGGGAAGAAATGTCAGACTGTTTCTTTTTTTCATCCTTGTGTGTTTAGAACTATTTTAGCACAGTTGACCCCACACATCCCGTTGGAGGTCAGAGAGAGGAAAAGAAGCAGGAAACAATGAAACGGGTGGAGATAAAGTATCGCTTCCACTGGGACTGGAAATGGAAATATGAATGGCTGCGTAACAAGACTTTACCACCTCAAAATATTAGAAAACTGATTTTTTGTCTCATTGGTTTGCTATTCATTACTTACTGCACAGTCTCTATTTGCATATCGTCATTTAAACACTTCTATTTTTGCTAGTATGCATTTCAAACTAGAGCAAATATCCTCATTTAACTTCTGGGATTCTCAAAGATAGGATTAGTGTTTTTTAGTGATTTAATGATTTACATTTGTTCACATTTATGTGATTAAAATAATGCTGTCTTCATAATTTTAATTGTTTTTAATTTAATACACTTTTATTTTCTTTTTTTGGGTTGAAATAAGGGTTATATGTGAAAGGAGAGCTGCAAAATGTCTGGAAATTATTAATAGAGTTAGGTGATCATTTTCATGTCAAAAATGAGATGGTAATTCAGTAGGTGTGTCGAATTCATATGCACCGTATTCTCTTCTTCCAGGGTTATTAGAATATATCTTTTTATTTAAAAATACATTGAAATCAATCAATTTGTTTAGGCATGGAGATGTGAGCATCATGCTGTCCACTACATAGCAGATTCATATTTAGGATAGGAGGGCGCCATGTGTGGCTTTTTAATTGGACTCTTTACTCCTAGGCCTAATTAGGGCCAGGGTTTTCCTACCAAGCGACAGCATAAAGCTGCAGAGGGAGGCATCAGGCTGTCACAGGGGAGGATTCATGTCTGCAAGGCTTCAGCGCACAGAGCTTAGGAAGGCATCAAGCTGCATTTAGACAGCCTTCTCTTTCACCATCAGCTATTCTTATACTCCATCACAGGCGCTGTAACACAGCTGAACTAAAATATGCACATTTCCAATGGCAGAGCAGAGGGAAAAATAAGCAGAGACAGACAGTTACAAAGAGAGAGGTGTAGAGGCGGAGAGCGAGGTGGAGGGGAAACGTCCCATGAATAACTCACTGGAAAATGAGGTAGTAGCACTCGCCCATTTGCTTTGGCACTCTCGTGTATCTCCCGGCGATGCTGTTTACGGTATCGGTATGATGGATCGCCATCTCTGGAATGAACAACAAAAGACATTTTCATCAGTCATCCTCATGAATAAACAACAAGGCAGCTTTGAAGCTGAACGCTTCACACAGTTTTTTCTCTCTGAAACAAACACCTAAAAGGGTCTTTGTTATCCGTGCAGCAGGAGAGAGATTCTTACAGCATTGTGGCTGCCCACCCTGCCTCATAAGTAGTCTGCAGGTCACAGCAACATGCTTTACATGCAGAAAGTTTGAGTAATCATTTGTCGACTAATTTACACAATCACCTGTGTCAAATGCTAGGGAGAAATGAGTCTTTCAATCCCTTCAGTTATAAAAAAAATTGTTCCCAGCTGTGCAGACTTTGAAGGCACTGGCTCGATTCATCAGTCACACTTCACCTAAAAGATTTTTCAAATTCATTTTGGCAAAACGCATCTGGCTGACTCATAAACAGACTCTGAAAATGAGAGATCCTTATAAGTGATGCCAGATAAAACACTCAGTTTGGTCTACAGCTTGCAAATGGACTAGGTTATGGAAAATAAGTGTTTTCTTTAAACACTATATGGGTTAGACATTCAGTACAATTCTCCACTCAAATGTTTAACAGTCCAGCCTAGACAATCATTTTATTGTCAAAAACTGCTGAGTCAAGCGGTGTTTAGGTCTGCCGTGACAGAAGGACTCTGGGAAAAGTGTGTTTAAGTGTCTGGTGACAAGAAACGTACACACTGTTGTCTGTAAGGGAAAGCGTGTCTGCGTCACTGGACATGCTCTGCTGCTCACTGTCATTGGCACTGGTGGCTGGGGCCAGAACATGACCTGGGTTGACGTAGTATGGGTTGATGGGCTCTCGACATGCTCCTTGCCTGTATTAGGAAATAAGAGAAAAACAACTCTGAAAGGGAAGAACATTCAACAAGATAAATATAATAAAATAAACAACATTTAATTCAAAGTCAATTTCTTGGCAATAGCCTTAGACAAGCTTCACTGTTTTAATGAAAGTGAGAAAATAAAGGTTTTGCTAAAGTTTGCTTAAAGTTTTTGTTTTCTTTTTCATCCTTTTAACAATTTCAGTGAAAAGAAATCCAAGCTGTGAAAAATGCCTGTTAAATAATCCTTTTTCACAACAAACAATGAAAATACATTACACTAAAGGTTTACAGCTAGTGGTGTTACACTGCAAAAACAATCTAGAAATAAGTAAAGATATCTTAAATTAAGTGTATTTACCCTTAATTTTTGTAGGTAAGTAAGAGGATTTACCAATGGAATGAGTATTTTTACTCTTAAAATAAGTTAATTAGATAAAATGCACTTGAAATAAGACAATGCAATTGTTTTTTTATTACTTTAAAAGTAAATTATCTTGTTCCATTGGCAAAGTGTCTCACTTACCTTCTCAATCCAAGAATAAATGCACTTATTTTAAGAAAAATTACTTATTAAGATTTAAATTTTTGGAGTGTACACAGTAAGCTCGTTTATCTTCTATAAATAGACATTTAAGAACAAACAGTAATAAACTGATGTCTTAGTTATGGAAGCCTGAGCCTAATGAGCACACTGGTGAAAACAATATTGACAATTTCCAGAAATTCAATCTTCATAAAGAAAAAGTGTGATTAATCAATAAAATCAATTAATCATCCAGCCCTACCGGGTAAAATATTTTTTCTTAATGTTACAAAACCACACAATTACAGAGAGTGTATCTAAGATGATAAATTTGAACAAGGACGACGTTAACTGAAGGTGTAACTTTAAATCTATAATTTTCTTAACATTTTTTTTTATTTTCTTGTTTGCTCCCATTTCTTCTTTTTATTAAGGCTTACAAGCATTTTTTTTATCACTCTTTGATTATAGCAGTCTCTGAGCAGCAGGCGAATATGTTGAGATTATTACTTTGGGCCATAGCAACAACCTTTTGTTTCATTTGTATTTCGACTTTCTGTTTAGATTCACTGAGATGTGGAGGAACCAGTTTGAGCCAAACTTCTGGTCCCTATCAGGTAAAACAATTTTAATGCTAGAATCCTCTTGCATTTGCAGAGGTTCATGATCTGCTCAATGACAAAACAATTCAAGTATTATTGCAGCAAAACAAGCTTGAACCATCAGCTCATCCATGGCGAGTGATAACTGGCATGAGGTGTTTATGCTTTGTATGATCATCTCTAAGTACTACATGTATTGAGGGACATTTCTGTCACTGTTACCTTTCTCTTCTGAAAACATCAGCAGCAAGCCACACCCAGTTCTTATATATGCCCTAAAATACAGGCATTGTGATCCTTTGTATTTTACAATTTACATTTTTTGTAAACAATTCAGGCATGTTAAAGAAAATATTAATTTTACTATTTTGTGATAATTTAAATCAAAAAGTCATCACAGAATTTAATTCCTACTTTTTTGTGTGACAAAGGCTGTTTAGGTCAAGACATATTAGATGGTAGGACACCAAACTGTTAGTTTAAGACTTAAACCCTAACATTTAGTCTTTACTCATAATTTCTTTCACATTGTTCTTCTGTCATTCTGTAATAATTAACCAAACATAAAAAATAAGATGATCTATGAAGCATAGTTATCTAACCTGCTAAATATCAAGAAAAAGATACTTTATTTCACACCAACACCAACTTAGCAAACCAGACTTCTTAGAGGGCTTTGAGCCCATAAATTATGAATGTAAGGCATCATTATTCTTTATTCAAAGTAGGAATTCCCCAAAGCCTTTAGCTTCAGCTTTCTCCCTGCTTGGAATGCAAAAGCACAGAGAGTTCGAATGAAATCTTTGTGACAGCAAGATTTTCATTAGCAACACCCACCCGAATAATTCACGGAACTGGTGTAGAGGTGCATCATGACAAAAGAATGAAATTGTAATTCCAGTTAATATGATACATTTGTATGTAAGAAAAAAAAAGGTAAAAGAAGTTTTGTTTGTTCGTTCTTTTAAAAGAAAAACCTTTTTTGAAAGAATAATAATATGTTTATGTGCATATATTGGAAACTAGGTTAGTTCAGGCTTTAAATGTTGTCAGTTACACAGTATGTTCAGTTTTAACATATAGCTATAGGTGGTGTGAATTATTTTGACATTTAACATGTATAGTATAGTATAGTATAGTATAGTATAGTATAGTATAGTATAGTATAGTATAGTATAGTATAGTATAGTATAGTATAGTATAGTAGAAGAGCTGTGCATTTTCATGTTAATACTCTCAAATAAAATAATTGGGAACATTTAAGGAGGCAAGAATAGGACATATTTTATTCTCATTACTTTAAAGGCACACTGTGGACTTTGCGACAAAAAGAGTTGACGAAGAGTAGTGGCCAAAAGTTACACTGTATGCCTTTAAACATTTTCCATTTTATACAAGCAGGTAATTTAAACAAGAAGCACCTAGCACATAGCTCCTAATTACAATGGATAAGAAATAGCTTTAAATTGGCTAAAATAAGATACCATGTGGAATAAATACGTAAGATTATTGTTCCTCTAAATGCAATTAATAATGCAGTATTGTTTTTTAGATTAACTGTAATTTTAAGAAAGTTACTATCTTAGGGTTTTTTTGTTGGGTAATCAGCTCACGTAGCAGACAAGCTAATAAATGTGGTTTTAGCTCAGCATGATGGTAATAAGGCCATATTTTACCCTCTACTTCACAGCTAAACCTGTGGGGTGAATTCTCTTAATCGTATTCACTGACTACAGTTTACTACTGTAGGTCTCCCTGTTGACATCCTGGTGAAACTCATTTTTTTGTGCTTACTTTGTGCAAGCACGAACAATACAGTCTAAGCCAGAGGGTGGAACCAAACACATAAATCAGTTTATAAGTAAAAGTAGAAGAAGCAAATTATTGCTTATTTTCTAAGAAATATAGTGAGAAGAGATTTTATTCTGATTTCCAAGTGAGGATCATTTGTCTCTCAGGGAAACGAAAACTGCAAAACTGCATCCTGGTTAGAAATCACTTTTTACTTTTCAGTTTACTTTCTTTATGGCTATCACAGTGTATAAACCAACGCATCATCACCTCCTTAGAGGCTGTAGTGAGAACAGTTCTTATTTGGCTGGAACATGGTTGCTTTGAATTAGGAAACCTCATCAGACCTTGAGATCTTTAACCGAAGGATGTCTGTGGTCTGTATAAGGCTAAAGATTAATCTGAGGCTAACAAGTATGCCACATTGTGAATCCTCAGACAGTGTAGAACATGGGTCACCAACTAAAAATCAGCAGGGTGTTAACCAAGAAAATCATCAACCAGTAAAGATCCGGAGACATTTTTAATTATAATCTGTTGCTTTAAACAGAATTTAACACTGAAATAAAATTAGGTTTTTATGCATCCATGTCATACATAGAATTTTTAAGTAAAAAAAATATTTAAAAAATAAAAAATTTTTCCATTTTAAAATCTAAAGTGTTTTTTTAAGTAGAGAACAACAATCGTTCAGTTTCAATGTGAAATGTTAGCCTTTACATGCAAAACCCAATCATGCAATCTTTGAACATAAATGTGCCAAATATAAGAGGAACATCGTAGTTTGGTTTAAAGAAAGCATTTTAGTTTATTATAATTTAGTTTGTTGCAAGGATTTTACAGTTTGAAGAAATAGAACATTACACCATATGCCAACCGTCAAAAGGATGTGCATGACAAGGAAGGGTTATATTAGG
>NW_015150848.1:486935-542348 GCF_000732505.1 Cyprinodon variegatus
TGTTTTTCTTCAAATTTTCAGTCGAAGTCTGCTCTCTTCTCAATGTTACAGACTGCAGCTTTAAGTAAAAAAATATTTAAAAAATAAAAATTTTTTTCATTTTAAAATCTAAAGTGTTTTTTTAAGTAGAGAACAACAATCGTTCAGTTTGAACGTGAAACGTTAGCCTTTACATGCAAAACCCAATCAAGCACCGCAACATATTTTTGCAAAATCTTTGAACATACATTTCCCAAATATAAGAGGAACATCGTAGTTTGGTTTAAAGAAAGCATTTTAGTTTTATTATAATTTAGTTTGTTGCAAGGATTTTACAGTTTGAAGAAATAGAACATTACACCATATGCCAACCGTCAAAAGGATGTGCATGACAAGGAAGGGCTATATATACTGCATGCATCATTTAGAAAGCTGACATTGTATTACTTCTTGAGCTCTTGAGTTACTCACTGTCACTGGTAGGTGCTTCGGCCAGAGAGTAAGTGTTGGGGCCGGTAAGATTTAAGGAGGGCTGGCCATCACACACTGAATTTAGGACCACGTTAACAGGATTTGAATGGAGACAAAGCCCCTACTTTAGCAAAGACTAAGAGTCTAATGGACCAAGAGTGACAATCTGAGGTTTGAACCAGCTCCCATATGGCCCCTCCAAGAGTCCAGTGACCTGCTCTCTACTCATAAGGCCACCAACCTCTGTACAATTCTCTATATTTTTATGGTTTTAAAATTTAATAAGCAATATTTCTACTGACAATTCCTAAAAATACCTGTACTGCACTCAAGACATCCATCCATTTTCTAACACCCTTATCCCAAGTGGGGTCGCAAGGGGTGTCTAGGTCTCCAGCTGTCTACTGTACGGGCGAGAGGCGGGGCACACCCTGGACAGGTCGCCAGTCCATCGCAGGGCAACACAGAGACAAACATCCATTCACACACACACTCACACCTAAGGGGACTTTAGAGAAGCCAATTAACCTAACGGTCATGTTTTTGGACTGTGGGAGGAAACCGGGGAACCCGGAGAGAACCCACACATGTTCAGGGAGAACATGCAAATCCATGCAGAAAGACCCCAGGGCTGGGAATCGAACACAGAACATTCTTGCTGCAAGGCAGCAGTGCTACCCACTGTGCCACTCAAGTCATATTTTCTAAATTATTTTACTCGAAAGGAAGTCCCTTCCTCATGTATTGCTCTAAATGTTTGATGATAAAGTAGGGGCTTTAATGTCCAACAACGGTGAGTATAAAATGACTATTTTGGTGAAATGAAACCCATTTCTGGGAATAAAACTCTGAAAAGGTAAAAGTTGTACGTTTATCTATGTTAATACTGTTTATAACCTCTGCTTCTAACACCAAGCTGATAAAAAGGCTTTACATAAAAGTCATGATTAGAATTAGATGGAATTAATTTCCTCTGTCCTTTCAGCAGATAGAAAAATGAACACAAATCTAACAGTAGCTAATTTACTTTCTCATGCTGTTATACCATTTATGTGACAAAGAGTGTACAGGTCCATCTTTAAGAAACAAAACTGCTGGAATCAGAAAAATTAAACCGTTTTCTATTTCATATACGCTCCAACTAAACATTAACAGAAAACATTCTCTTTCAAGTCATTCCATTTCTCCACTCTGATCTGAAAGACTTCTTAATGTCGTCTGTAGCCACGCTCTAAAAGGGATCTGACACAACTGCTGTAAAATTTAAGTTCACAAAAAGCCCAACGGGTAATGCTGACAGGCTATTTAAAAATGAAGCGTGTCTTTCAGTAAATCGAGCCAAACGCTTGATTGCTGAAGTAATGATGTGACAATCGATACAAAAAGCCGCTTCCCTCACATTTCCTCATTTTCTTTGTTGTTTGCCATTCAATTCCTTATATGCAAACAAATGAAATGATTGAACTTGTTAGCTTTGCAGATTTTTCTTCTTTTTATTTTCCCCCGTTTTCATTTCTGCATTTCAAATACAAATTTAAACCCTGATCTCCGTAAAATTGCCTTTGGGTTAGGATTTAAAAAATCTTACTTGCATGAAACAGCATTTGCTTTTTGCAGATATCAACTTCGGAAAGCGCATGCCTATATTGGAAAACACAACAGGACAACAGTTTAGCACGAAACTGTGACTGAAATATGCAGCCATGCAATCCATGGAACATCAAATTTCCGTCCATTCATTGTATTTTAACCAAATTGTAATTGAGATTTGTTCTGCATCTGCTTCGGAGTGCAGCACTGTGCACTGTGTTTGTCACAGAAAGAGTTTTATCTGAAAGGTATCGTCTGTCCGTCAGCTGATGCGAGTTCCTGTCTCTCATAACACCGCTGGAGCTGTGGGAACGTCTCTGTAGTGTACAACTGTGACGCAACTTCAATTATATTGTTGCAGGGTCACATTGTTGTGAAATGGATAATAGCTGCTATCAAATTAGGATACTTAATGTAACAGCTTGGCTTTTTTAACAAACCACAAATGTCCTTCATGATCTGTTAAAGATGCAATTGTTTAGCATAACTAGATTTTTTTTTTTTTTCTCTCTCTCTTAGCTCTGATAATAGCATCAATCATAATTTCTTTCACAGTAACACTTTCACTTGCAGGGAGACAGATTTTTCTTTTTAAGCAACTTTTTACTAATTTGGCAGAAACATATTGTTATGGAAAGAGAAAAAGTATCTCTTACTATTACGTGTCGAAAGTATTTGCTTGTTCTTGTTGGAATAAGCTGCTGTATTGTTATTGCATGTAATTAAGAATATCTAAAAGGTTTACGCTTCAATAAAACAATAACATCAGAGACAAAACATTGGTATCCTTGAACAACATAATCAATACTTAGATAACAGCTAAAAAACAAAACAAAAAAACCCCAAATTTGATTATGACTGAGAAATCATTTACTATTTAAGGGGTGAAGCATTATCATTGTATATGAAAAGTAAAATAAGTAATTATTGACCCTGTTGCACAAATTAAATACCTAAAGTGAAGCTGTGCCTTAAAGATCCACTAAATATTTAACTGTGAGATTCCTCAACAAGGCGTATTGATCCAGCTTAGAGTTATTCTAGCAGTTATACATTTTTTATACACACTCAATCCCTGCAGGTTTGAAAGAAAAGGTTATCTAAGCATATTTATAAAGGTACTTCTACTAATTAATAGACAAGCCCTGTATGAGTTTTTTTTTCTTTGTATTTTTGGTAATAGTATAATCTTAAATAAAGCAAAAAAAGTTCAATCTCTGTATAACTTAAAAGTTATCAAAATATAATTTAGGTGAAGCCGAAGCAAGTAACCTTGCTCTAATTAGGAAGTAACTGATTATTCATAAAAACAAGCATACTGCTAAGCACAAAATAAGGTTGATTCAAGTCAGAAACAAGTCCCCTTTCTATCAAGTAACCATAAATAAATACTATTAGTAACAGATAATATCCTTCAAAATACACATTTTCCAGAGCCAGTCCTGTTATGTCAAATCAAGCAAAGAAAAATTATGCAAAACAGAACTATTTTGTTAAAAAAAAAACACAAGGTGCAAAAGAATAAATCATCACAGAAGAAGCATCTAAGTGAATCCATGTTCCTCTCTGCCTAAGAATAGTAATAAATCAAGATCATGATTATTTGAAAATTAGAAAAGCATGAGTTTGAGCTAAACAACTACAATGAACTATAACTGCTAATATGGGATTGGAGAGTCATGTACTGGAATACAGACAGGAAGTTAAGGAAACAGCAGGAGACTGTAATGCACAGGTAGTGGATTCATTATTTTATCCTCTAGAAGCTGATATAAAAAACCTCAACAAATGTTGATGCTGTTAAAATTTTCCCCAACAACCTCGCTGGTGTTCCCACAGTGAAATAATCAGGCTGAGCACAGCTAATGAATTGCTTAGGTTAACACTTGGGCTGTGACTAACAATTATTTTGCAAATCGATTCATCCGTTGATTATTTTTTTCATAATTGGTTAATAATCGGATAGCCAACGATTCTTTAAAGAAGGCTTTTTACCAAATTAAACCAGGTGAAACTCAAGCTTTTCCAGCTGAGGATTTCTGGGTGGAGCATATTGTCAGAGAATATATATATATCTTTTATCTTAAATGCACAATGTTTGTATATTTTTTCACAATCTCGGTATAATTATTGCTCTAAGTAGGTTGCTCTGTAATCTGAAGACATGTTTCTATACTGCAGTTAACAATCAATCAATTACTAAATTAGTTGACAATTATTTCAATAATCAAATAATCTGTATATAATCTGTAAGTAAAACTTCTGAATGACTTACATGAATTTAGAACCCAAAGTGATCTACAGGGTCCCCCCCCCATGTAAAATGTCTGTGTTTCTGTCTTCTTGGAGCGGCTGTACCAAAACTGAATTTCCCTATGGGATTAATAAAGTATTATTGAATTGAAATAGATGTCTTAAATATTCAAACAATCAAATGTTTTGTAGTGTTTGTGTGGCAGTATGGATAAACAGTATGGAAATTAAACAATTATGGAGTGACAGAAGATTGGAAACAATGCAAACTAACATTGCTGGTTTGAAAAACAATTTATTTTTTTGAGTTTTTACGGCTTGTTTTTTTAATAACTTTTTAGTGGCTCGTTTTTCTGATAGTAGGCTGACAGAAAGGGGGTGAGACATGCGGTAAAGGTCACAGGCCGGATTCGAACCCGGGTCAGCCGCGTCGAGGACTAAGTGCATGGGTCATGTGCAATTTTTTTATGCGGAATTTAAGATTTATGACAATTTTTTTTTGTATCAAAAAACACCTAAAAATTAAGGGATTTTTAAATGCCTATGGCACTGACACAACCTTAGATTGACTAAAAAATTTGAAAAAAAAATTGACTAAAAAATTTGAAAAAAAAATACATATATAAAAAAGTCTGTTGATAACTGAATTATGTTAAACTGCTATCAAGTTGTGTAGAACTGTCTGTAATTTGTGAAATCTTTGCAAAACAAAAATCTTTTTTAAATTTTGTCCAGTGAAAAACATATTCTGTATTGTCCCATTTCATGGGCTTAATTTGCTGTTAATCCCCTTCCACCCTTTATATACTAAAACAGTTCAATCAGATTATGTGTACATATAAAGCTCCTTCTTTGCAAGTAGTGCAGAATGGGTCTATAAAATAGTTTCTCTATACAAAAGATAATCAACTTAGAATTATATATAATACCATGGCTCACCGAATGCATTAATGGTTCAACATTTAAAAACAAAAACACCTAATATTTCCAGCATAACCTAACAGCTACAAGCTTTATCTTTCAAAAAAAGGAGCTCTGTGTTGAAAGGGAAAAGAAATAAGTGGGGGTCAGGGATCAAGCAAAAATCAAATGTAAATAAAATCAGCTTGAACTCCTGCCAATCGATACCAAGCCAAGTCTTGAAAAAACCTGATTCCCAAAGTCCCCACACCCACAAAGAAAAATAATGATTTCCTGTTTCTCACTCTAAAGAGCAGCCGTGGTAACCTCCTCAACTTCCGACACATCTACCTCCTAAGGTAGAGATGCCCCACTCCTCACACCATCATCTCTGCTGTCTCTTGTGCTACACTCACATTCTGTTTTCATCTCCAACTTCACGCTGGTTTGGGGTTTCAGCTTCATTTCTAATTCAGCAGTTTGCAGGGGAAACGAGCACAGTTTGAGCTGAGGTAAAGCTTTTTTTTATTCTTAAGAAGCTTGGGAGGATTTACCTGTACTCTTGGATGTCGTGGGATTTTGCACTGCCTGCGATTTGCTGTGGTACCCCCTCCAACGACATTTTGTGGGTGAGCTGGCTGCTTGGTGTCACGTCACACTCACTCTCCTCTGGCTCTTTATCGTCATATTCATTTAAACTCGGTAGTAATCCAGACACCCCCTTTTCATTACCAGAAACAGGGCTCTGGTCACTGCACAGCTTGGGGCTCTCTCCTCCTGTCCGTGTGTATTCCAAATATATATCAGATTTAAGGAACAGAGGATAAGTGTTTTCCTCCATCCTGAGCTGTATCTCAGTCTGAGCCTGGTCAAACATTGCAGGATCAATGTGTAGCCTAATCAAACAATCTCTGATGAAAGACTTAGTAGCTGGTTTGATTTGTCTGGAGACGATTCCATTGTTGTCCTGGATGTACTTTTTGTAGATAGCTTTCGCCAGTTTTACTTTCTTCTCCTCGTTCCCCTCGTTGGCTTCTAGCTTACGGAAGCCACTGCATGCAAACCAGAAGTCCAGCATATCTGCACAGTCTTCATTCTTGAGGAATTTTCGGAAGAGATGGATGCCATCCTGGTCATCCAGGAGGGAATGAAGAGACTCTGCCCATTTTAAGTAGGGTGGCGTCGGGGAAGCACTGCCCTCTGGCTCATAGCCCAGATCCAAGTCTGGCCGTCTGGGTGTAGCCACAGAAGCTTCACTTTTGGTGCCCTCGTTCTTGGAGGAGAAGGTGAAGTTGCTGTGTTGGCGACCATCGCTGCACACCAGCTCTCCTTCCTCCCCGGGAACCGGAGGTCTGGGAGCATTCTCAGTAAAGCTGCCTCCCAAGTCTGAGATGCAGCCTCTTTGGTCGTTTATGCTCATAGTCCCGGCATCCATGAATCCTGGAGTGCCCACAGTGCACAACTGTTGGATCCAGTATTCTAGTTATGTTTCTCTGGAAAATCTCCTGCAAGGAGGGAGAAATATATCATGAGAGGCAGCTCACATGACCGGAAAGGCAGATCATCGCTAGCCTCGTCATACAAAGGCTCATTCTTAGACTAATGGTGAATCAGCAAATGATAAATTGAATTATCACACATGCATTCACAAAATTATGTATAACATGTGTGAATATACTACTGGAGCAATAGGTTTAAAGTACTTTAATTACATACTGTGAAATTTTGAAAACTGTCCTAATAATAGCTGGTTAATAAATCAACATAAATATACATATTTCAGTAGACACAGGAACGATATCAATATAAAATACATCTGATAAAACTCCAGGGTATATAAGCAGAGGAAATAAACCGCTCAACCTCTCATAAACAAACTGTAAAAGGTTGGTAGTACGGCTGACCTATTTTTAAAGGTTATATTTAAATAAGGTTAGGGTTACACTTTTAATGTGGCCTTTTTTTCTCCCGGTCATTATTTCACATAGGTTAACAAAACACTAATCAATAATCATCACAGCTACTAGAAGTATCAAGGCTTGTATCGTGATTCATTTTTCAGTTTTATTACCCAGCCCTAATATTTACTGTAACTTGTCTTTATGTCTTCAAAAAAAGATTTTCTTATGATCTTTGTCATTTTTTTTTTTATTTCAGCCCTACACAAGTAAAAGAAAATATTACCAAATATGAACATATGATGCAGAAAGAAAAAAAAAGGATAAAAAATATATAGAAACATATCTTCCTCACAGCCTATCCCTGCAGGGTCACAAATAAAAGCGCGCGGTCATACTCTCAGCTGGTTGCAGGTCTGGGCTCTCTCTTCTCTGCAGGGCGTGACGGGCAGGTGCTCCCCATCACCGCTAATTAGAGCCTTTCTTAAGGAGTGGAAACCAGGAGGAGGGCATCAGTTCTTTCTCGCTTCCAGCGTGGTATTTGACCGACCAATCTCTTTTCTGAGTTACCTCCAAGCCAGTTCCTAATTCCGTGTCTCTGTTTCCTTCCTAGAACCATTGAGAACCTCCAAGCCTGGACCTCCTAATCAAAGGATCGCCAGTCTGCTTTGGTCCTCCTACCTGAGCTCACCTGCCTGTCCACCTTCCAATACCATCTGCACTAGAGAAAGAGCCACCAGATTCACACCAACCTCCAGAACCCCGGACACCACCCTCCCTGGGTCAAACCAAGCCTCTACCTCCATGAGTCCTCTACAATTCTCATCAGTGCCAGCCTGTTTCTCACTAGTGTCCTCTTCCTTCTCAACAGAACTAGTCACAATCAGCCTGCCAGCACCAACTCTGCATACACTGCACCTTGACATTAAAACTTCCTTAAAACAAATCGTCTGTCTCCGTGGTTGCCCTGATTCAGAGTCAATCTTTCCTAAACATGACACAAGATGGCTCTTTGGCACAGTGGCATGATGGACAGCCATTGCATGACAGAGCTAGACACATAGATACTCTCATTATCAGAGAAGAGTTGATGTCTGATCGGAAAATAATTTTATAACAGGTCAAGTGTCATGATGTTTAAGATGGACAATTACTCCTTTTCTAACTGGAACGAGGGCAGTCTTGGCACTGCTGGAGGACATTGCAAATGAAAAACAATTTTTTTTGTTTGTTTTGTTTTTCAGAGTTCATACTGCCCTGCCGGCACATAATTATAAGAGTGTTATTAGCAGCTTGAATGAACCAGGGTAAATATTTAAAACTGGACCCGGTGTAACAGAAGAAAACTAGGAGGAACTCTGCTTTGCTGCTTTCAGTTCAAGTTCTTCTGTTCTTTCTAACAAGAGATTTTAGAGGGAATATCTGTTATTTTTAAGTGACGCTCTGAATTGTTTGAGATTTAAAGTACTTCACTACATTAATGTGGTGACAGTCCTTCTAATAGAAATATTGAAGACATATCCAGGTTATTACTATGCTATGGTCTACATTCGAATGATCTGCATTGAACAGTTAGTTAATTTAATGCAGCAGCTAAACGGCTGTTTTGATTTGAAGGACATTGTAGGAAAAAACCAGTAAATTTTAACAAAATCCAGTTTTTAGTCTCTGGTGTCAATTAAGCAGTCGCTGGTTTGCTATAATTCTCTACAAACACTCTTCATTGTTTGCAGACAAGGTGTCTGTTACTAAGATTTATTTGAACACATAGTCTGCACCTTCCAGGTATTTATATTTATTTGCAAACCTTTTCAGGGATGAGGACCGGTCATTTCAAGCAGTCCTTGCAGCTGAGTAAATTTCCTCCAAATTAGGATTTATAAAGAAAAAGAGTTGGTTGTTTATACCTACAGCCAGTTTCAACTGTTTATATGCTGAGCTAAAAAAAAAAAAAAAAAAAAAGCTGCCTTACAATCTATACGGTTAGTAAAAAAATGTAAAATTGACTTTGAATGACAGGTTACTACATCGATCCTCATTCCATGTGGTGATTTTAATTAAACATCCAGGCTAGAGCTTAATGGTAAATTCATCTGCAGAGCTGCATGCTGGAAATTATTTTAGAGAACACATTTTTCAAGGACATATTTGCCTCCTCATGGAGCAATCTTGACTGGAGCTTGAGCAGCTTATGGCAAAGCTTCTGCGATACAGCCTCTCTATTTAATTTAAGGTTTAATGTAGCCACGGCTGACTGGATAAATTCACACATCCATGCTGAAGCCACTATTTCCTGACAGTTTGCTGGCAGATCCAAAACATGGAGGAAAAAAAACAACTTGACACTTAACCTTGTCTTCATCTCACATTTCCCTGTAATTTACTTCCCTATTTATAGCTCTGAGCACTTGTTGACTCAGATAGGACAAAAAAAAAAAAAAAAGGATGATTATTAAGATTTTGTGAAGGCAAGAACATTGAGTCTCTGGATATGATTCTAGGAGAAGTGTTGCTTTCTTGGTTGCCAGCACCCTTGCCTTTAGGGCACACCCACTCTATGTCTAATCCAATACATAGAAAAATCATTTATCTTGATTGAACAAAAGACAAAACTGGCTGCTCTGCAATCAGCTGCTGCTGAAACCTAAAGTCCAGCTTTTGCAAGGCCAGATGTGCAGGAATGACCATTCCTACTGGGTGTGCATAACAGCTGGAGGTGCAGGTTGATGGATCCATCACCTATATCACATCAAGCTGGAGCTCCAGGCTTGAACGGCTACGATTACAGGTGCAGGTGTCCTTTTACACCATTTACACTGATTGAAACCTGAGGCGAGCACGGCAAATGTCATTTGGCTCCTAAACTGTATCTTGAGGTGAGCGTCTCATCACGTCTTGGCCAGGAGCAGCAGCGGAGGATGGGGGAGGGGAGCCACAAACAAACTCCATACAATCAGAGAGAGAGTGAGAGAGTGAGAGAGAGAGCCAGGCCTATCAGCAGCCCACCGACAAGTGCAACAACTTTGTCACACTATTAATATCTGCGCTGTGACCGCAAACAGCCGCCAAACTGTGCGCGCAACGCGCAACTGCCCCGCACGCAGATAAAAAGGGAGGAAAAAAAGCAAACCGGGAATCCCACGATTATATTGCAGGCTGCAAAGCGATGGGTCTATTTCCATCTACTAGCGCAGTGTCTCATTCCTGATCGCAGCACAGAGAGAAAAGTGACAGATACTTCACCGCTTCAGATCCTTCGGCCGCTTGTGTGCGCATCGGGCAGCTGGAGCGACACCAGTGGCTGCGGACAGCGTCATGGTTGGGACGCGCAGGACTTTACCAACAACAAAGAGGACAGTCCGCTCTCCTCTCCATGGCTGTCTGAGTGTCTGTGCGGAGCTGAGGCTGAACAGCAGAGGATGCACAGCGCCGCGCCTGTTCGCTGCACAAACTGCCTCTCACTTTCCTCCCCTCTCTCTTTTTGCCCTTTTCCACTATTCTTCTAATGAACATGCCTAACCCTTTCAGGATGGATCAACTGAAGATGGCATGGGTAAATTTGCATTTATTAAAACACCAATTCCTTGTATTTTAAAAAGTAGTAAGCCTAACCTAGAAAGGAGTGTAGTTTTAATTCAAACTACTTAAATTTGGACCCAAAATTATAGAAAATTCCTCTAAAATAAACAAGCTTTTATCAGAATTACCTTCTGGCTCTAGAGATTGTAATTGTGAAGGTATTTTGGTTTAAATTAAGATAAAAATCTTAGTTTGTTTTTGTTTTTTTATCAAATATTAGATCCAGACCTCCTGTAGAACAGAGGCGTAGCCAGAAAGTGGATAGGCATCGGAACCTCAGGGTCAATCTACACTGTTCAAACAGGAACAAGCACAAGGTCCATATTTCTAAATAAAGACAAACTATAGTTTCCTACAGCTTTTGCTAACAAACAGATGCATATATTTAAACATTTGTCTAGATAAAAGGTATATTGAATAAAATTCTTTCAGGTTTGAGTTGGAGTGAACATCTTTTCCATCGTCATTACTTACCTACTTTTATCAATATCATTCTGCAATAAATTGATATTTACAAGTACTAATATCTACATAAATTAGTAATTTAATAGGTGTTTATTTAAAAAAGTTATTTACAGTATCTATGATTTCACTGAAGACTCTTAGACGACTTGCAGAGACACATAATTTTCCTCTTTACGGCATATAACACAAAATCTAGTTCTGAAAGAGCATGAATTCTGTAATAATCATCTCTAATATTGGTATATTAACCCTGTAATGCCAAATGTATCATATTTGATACATACGGTTTCTGAAATGTTTTGCGTCTGACACCTTTTGCATAATTTAATGGTAAAAACTTTGCTCAAAATCCTATTGTACACAATCAGATATACCTGATAACAGAGGGCAGAAGACTACATAAAAAATTATCTTGACTTATTGCATAGTAATTAATTATTAATATCAAAAATGTATTTCTGTTTTTTCGTTTTACATATTTTGTTAAAAGGCCAAATAAGGAATTCAAACCAAAAAAAAGTAATTTTCGGTTTTGTTTTATTCTTGGATCGGGCTTTAAAGGGTTAATGTGCACAATTAACCACAGTGTTTTTGTTGTCAAGTAATTGTTAATATATATAAAATTAAAATCTTTTGAAAATTCTACTTGAGAGGAAAAAAATGGTAGGGGTGGCCACAGGGGTGGCCAATGATTGGTGAGCTAGATGGCCCCCCATCTAGCTCCGCCCCTGCTTATACACAAATCTGTGCAACCAGTTAAGCTTTCGTAGACTACATTAAAACATAAACCATCATTATTAAATAAATTAAGCAATACCTTTAGAACATCTTAAGGTACATTGGGCACAGTTTGGCCAAAATCATCCCCAAGCCCCAGTTAGGTTGTAAACATGATTTTTACCTATATAATAATAACTGAATGAAAAAAAAAATCCAACTATAGCTAAAATAAAGGCAGTGTCAAAATTCTGGGGCTGCATCATTAAAAAGGATTCAGCAGAGTGGACTGAACAGAGATTGTGCAGAGATTCAGGCATCGTCTCTGAGAGACAAGGGAGAGGAGATCTCATGCTGGTGGGGAGCTGGTAGCCGTAGCCCTTTGAAAATGAAGTAAATCCTTAATAATCTAAGCAGATATCTGAGTTGTATAAAACCACTTTCTCAAAACACATTGGAAGTTTATTTTGGTGACAAAGTGTTATACACATTTTCAGTATTGTCCGCCATTTGCTTCAACCTACTATAAATCATGGGATAGTGTGAGCAATGAACTATCCACCACAGCCATCCTTTAAATATTAAAAAAAGGACATATTTGTTTACCACATGCAGTGGTGAATTGTTACCAGAAGGGTCAGGGCTTTTTTCTTGGGGCCAAAAAACAAAAGAACTTCAAACACAAAATAAGAATCCAGGGAAGAGCACATGCTTTAGGATATTGAGTGAGCCACAAATCCAAGGTTACAGACCCTGATCTAACAGATGAATACTATAATCCTATCATAAATCAAGTGAAGCTTTAAGTTTTGCTATAATTTCCAGATAATTGTCAAAGTACATTGTAAAGATGAAATATAAGATTGGTCCATCTATCAATCCATTTTCCGTCACGCTTATCCCTGCTAGGGTCGCAAGGGGTGTTGGTGCCAATCTCCAGCTGTCACCAGTCCATCGCAGGGCAACACAGAGAAAAACAGGACAAACAACCATTCATGCACACAATCACACCTAAGAAGAATATAGAGAAGCCAATTAACTTAACAGTAATGTTTTTGGACTGTGGGAGGAAGCCAGAGTACCCAGAGAGAACCCATGCATGCACAGGGAGAGCATGCAAACTTCATGAAGAAAGAGCCCGGGCTGGGAATCGAACCCGCAACATTCTTGCTGCAAGGCAGCAGTGCTACTCGTGTTACGTTCAGACCGCACGCACTAGAGGCAGAAAAACAGCTTTTTTACATGCAAAGTCGATGGTTGACACCCATCTAGTTGCAGCAAAAAGATCCTGCAGCAGGAAAGCAGCAGCAACTGGAGTTGGAAAAATTTAACTTTTGCTGCTTGACGCAACATATCAACCAATCAGAGAAGCTGATCTGGGAGGTGGCAGGGAGAGAGACACGGCACTGCTGATGCAGAGCGCTATGATCACTGATCATCAATGTTGAGGGAAACTAGAATCCCAGCAGCATAAATGCAAAGAAAACACAAAACAGGTTGAGCACCAGTTTGTTTTAGAGGTATTTAAGACAATCTTCATTCCAGCCACAGGCTGCACCAAATTACTTCACAGATTATATCTTTCAAAGATGCTTTGATCCCTTCGTTCATCTTCCTATGGTGGTATTCTCTTTTCCTGTTATGTTGTGCAATCAAGCTGCCATTGTCACACATCTCACAACAAGGAAGCATTTCTTTAGAAACTTGTGATGTCATTCAAAAAGTGTAAAATCAGAGGAGTCTTTTAACTTCAAAAGAACAAAGGATTTCATGTTTATGTTGCAATCTGTTATCAGTTATAAATCAGGCCACCAAAGAGGCTGAAAAATGCAGGATTAAAAGCCTCCTGTATGCAAACCATAAGTTAATATACACAGTTATTTTTGTTTAATCCTGTTAATGTGTCACTAGCATCAAGGCAAGGGAAAACTTTTTTTTGTTTGCAGCTCATCTTCAGTAAAAAATAATGTAATGGCAGTGTCAAATGTAATGTAATACTGTATATAATATACTAGTTTGATCTTTTATGTCTGAAAAGATGCCATTTTTTTTTTTTTTTTTTATAAAAACACAAAATAACAAATGTATTTTGTAATCATATCAAAGTTAAAACAGCTATCTTAACATTTTGGAATAATCTTACAGAACTAAAATAATTGGCTTAAAAAATAGCACCTTTAACAAGCAGGAAGAATATGATCAAAGTCTAGTTTAGTGATTTTCAATGTGTCTGAGTCTCTTTAGAAGCACTTGATCCTGCCATCATTGTGACAACTTTGTAATACAAAGACCAAAAGAGCAACGGCAGGACAACCCTTTTCTGTTCTTTGATATCAGGAAGTCAAGATAAGCTCTCAAATCCTTTTACTGAATCGAAAATGAAAGGCTGATGGAACATCACAAAACATAAAGATGTCTCAGATCACATTCTTCTATGGAATGAATTAAAAACAGCAGCAGGAACAGGAAACATCTGGAAACAGATTACAGTGAGACCTTGACTTAAAATATTTATACAATCAGAAATAGTGATTAGTGTTGCACTGATACAGATACCAGTATCGGTCGAGGCCCTGATACTGCACTAAAAAGGTGGTATTCTTGTGGACTCCCTTTGTATTAATCCTTTTCCTGCTTCACAAAGGTAGGCGGCAGCTTGACAAAGCCATGATGGCAATTATTTTACATCCAAGTAGTATGCAGTTCTTTATATATACACACACATCAATTTCAAACAGAAGATATCGGTATCGGCCAATACTGCACAGCCAGGTATCGGGGCCAAAAAATAGCATCGGCGCAGAACTAATAGTTATAATACTAATAGTAACTTTTTGACAAGTTGAACCATCTGACTCGTTTAAAAAAGATAAAGAAATAAGGTAGAATCTCCAGCGTTAAACCGTACAATTAACTTCAAAGATATATACCAAAAAAGAAAAAGTGTTAAATGAGTATGACTCTGCCTGTTTACATTTTGATTAAAAGTTTGCAAAATGATGATGGGGAAAAGGCTGATTTGAGTGTAAATCAATGATTTTTACCTTGGGTTTGATTGTCATCCTCATGTATCCTTCACGTCTGAATCCTTTCAATGTCGATTCCATTTTAAGGTTATTTAATGCACTATCCTGCAGTAATAATAAAGCCAGTCTAATTTCCCAGCATTGGAAAGGTCTGACTGGAGCAGAATATTTCTGTATTACTTTATATGTGCAGTCCAATTCTTCCTGTAAGATAAAAAAAAACACAATCTAAATTCAGTTCACACAAGCCAACATTTAATGTTTTCACATTACCTATAGAGCAAACCCTGAATTACAGAAAAATGGATAAAGTAGTATGCTGCCCCCTGCTGATCTAAAGCTTTAACAACAACAGTGGCTCCAGATGAAAGAGTTTGCAACTCAGTTAAAAGCCCAGCTCCAGCTTTCAATGTCATTGTGTCCTTGGGCAAAACACTTCACCCACATTACCTACTGATGGTGCAATGAGGCCTTGATTCTGTCGGTGAGCCGCCCAATGTAGCTATAAACAGTATGCGAGTGTGTGCATGATTGGGTGAATGACTGAATGTAAGGTAAAGCACTTTGGTGTCTATATAAGTGCGGGCCATTTACAATTTACAGGCAATTTAGTTCTTACAAGATATATAAATAAAACATGTAACAGGTTCCATTTTTCACAAAAACAAAAGAAATAACAAATAACTGTTGTTTCCCATCTAAATATACAGAAAGAATGAAATCTAGATATACAGGGCTTTAATTGCCACGAAGCATATTTCCTCTTCTATATATATATATATATATATATATATATATATATATATATATATATATATATATATATATATATANGTATGTATGAATCCATTTCCTTCAGATTTTGATGCTTGCTTTTAACTTAAGCACAGTGTCAGGTCTAGATACCTAAGTTCTTTCGGTTAACAGCCATTTTGCATTTGTACCTACAATGTAGTATACATGAAAGTAGCATACAATTTATAAACAGCGGGCTTTGACCACAGATTGAGAACTGATTAAAAGTAGATTTCGTTTCTTTGAAAAGTTTAAATATGAACTGAAAACATAATTCTGTCTATGAAATTATCACATTTCCAAAGAGTATTCCAAAGAAGAAATCTATATTTTATTAGTTGACAATAAGTTAGAGGGGGACATCAACTAAGCTACTGATGTAAAAAACTTCATGGTCTTTGGCTTTAAGCGCTTAACCCTGTCTCTGTCCTCGACAGCTTTTAGCCAAACTTTTACTTTGACTAACCTTTTGCTCTGTCTCTCATCTGACTTAAAAACAACCTTAGAGATTATCTGTTTAGCAGTGTCTCTTACAGAGATGAAGCCACTAAACTAAACCTTTACATCAAAAGTTCCCCTGTCCTAGTGGTTCACTGTTCTTTTTGTGTGTATTCCCGGTGTTGTCAAAATCCCAGTAAGTCATGGCAGGTGGCCTTTCACACTGAGCCTTATTCTGTTGAAGGGTTGTCCCTGTTAAAGGAGTGTTTTTCATGTTTAGTATAAGGGTGTGCTGCAGTCTTCAACATACTGCAAGTCAATGACTCAATGTTACCATAAATAGAACATTTTTTTAAACAATCTGTATGTATGGTTTGATTGATTTAAATTGGTAACATGACTTGAGACCACATATGCTGTGAATAGGCATAATCCAGATAAGATATTTGAATTACATTTCTTTCACTGCTTAAAAAGATGACACAAATGAATGATGACACAAAAAATAATGGATTTTCTTTTTCTAGGGAAGGAAGTAGGGAACATCAGCAATGAGGTTCTATATTTATATATATATATATATATATATATATATATATATATATATATATATATATATATATATATATATATATATATATATATATACCTCAAGAATAACACTGATCCAGGGTGCAACTTTGTGATGAAAGTTGGTGGGGACACCCAAATGAACATAACTATAATAAGATAAAAAGCCTAAAATACTTGAAGTCGAATTTTTTCCTGGTGCTGCATCATGACTGAGTCCTCCTCTATCGTCCATCAGAGATAGAAAATCAATCTAATTTTGACAGATAATGGTGCAAAACTGGTTAAAAACATCAAAGATAAAGCTAGTGTTGCAAACAACCCATCCAAACTCTTGCCCCTTAGACACAAAAGTAAAAGTAACCTCACTTTTCAGAATGTTTATTTATTAGATTATAAGACTATAATGACTCCTTCCTCTGTGATCCAATTGATGTTGAATCTCGAAATGCATTTTAAAATGTGATCTGCTGAACTCTGAAACTACCCAGATCTTCTGTGATTGTTCTTTTTCAAGATAATATCCCAGGAAACTTTCTAACTTAAATCAAAAAGTTACATGTCCCATATCACAAATTTTAATACATGATATTTCACTTTGAATTAAAATGTTTCACAATTTTTACAATTACTTCACATCATGTTACAAACCATAAGTATTAGGCCAGTTCCAGGTTTATGTATTATGTGAAGTTCCTTTCAGTATCATTAGCTCCTAGTCAACCATGCAATAGAAGCTAAGAATCCTAATTTGGATTTCTATGCTGATAATTATTTCTGAGATTATTCCTTTAGGATTGGCATTGTCATGGTTTTGGTTATGTTATGCTTTATTTTGCTCCTTGTTTTCTAGTTTTTCTTGGTTTAATTCCTATTTTGTTGTAATTTCTAGATTTTTGTTATTTCTCATGTTGTCCTCTGTTGCCCTCTAGTGTGTGTGTGTGTGTGTGTTCCTTTCACCTTGGCTCCCTCGTTGTCTCCTCTCACACCTGCCCCTTGTCAGCTCGTTAGCCCTCCCTTTGTCTCTGTCAGCTATATATGCTCTCCCTCTGCTCTCACTCTATGTTGGTTTCTCTGTTGTTGCTGGTCCTGTCATCGCTGCAATTGTCTCCCCTCGTCTCTCCCTGGCTCCTTCTACAGTACGTGTTTTCCCTTGATGTCTCCATGGTTCTGGTCTGTTACTTTTTAGTTGGATTTTTTTAAATGCCTTTGTTAATCATTTTCATAATTAAACTACAAGTATTCACATCAGCACCTCTGCTCTGCATTTGGGTCCTCCAAACCTCAACCAAACCCTGACAGGCATACTTCCTACTCCGGCTGAGTTGGAAGGATGTTGAAAGAAGTAAAAGGCCTCACAACTGTTCAAAATGTGGATAAAACGTCAGTTAAAGGAAAGTGTAGAAGTTGCTTTGGAAACTGATCATTTGTAAGAACAAAAGAAAGACATTTAAAAAAAAATTAAACTAGTTGCAAAAGAAATACAAGTCAATCAAATCAAAGTTTATCAAAATCCAATCGCTACACCGTCACAGAGGTTAACATGTAAAACAAAAATGGATTAGCCACTTTGACAACTTTTTAACAAGGATCAACTTTAGAGTTCTTTTTAAACTTGTTAATGACTCTGAAACTACAGATAACAAGAAACACACTTACTCCCAATGGTGGATGATTTTCCCATCACAGATTAAATGTTTTCAAATTAAAATCTAGATTTGATATTATTTTAAAAGTGCATTTATGGTATCCTAGATAAGGATTTATAGATAAAATTTATCTGTGTCAAAAGTAACATAGAATTTCTAGTATGAAAGTTAAATTTTTAAATTCATAATGAAATTAAAATTTTATGGAGGTTTAATGGGTGTCATGATTAAAAATCTGCCTCTAAATCAATTACAGAATACTGCTGTGATCCTTAGGTCATCAAGAAGTTGTTGTGGATGTAAATGGCTGTAAGCAGAAAGGATGGAGTTGACTGTCTTACACAAAACAGCACAAGATTTGCTAAGAGACAATCTTGTTTTAAAGATGCAGGAGTGATTGGAATTTCTATAGGATTAGCCCAAGGAATAATTTTCTCTTGTAGAACAGATGACTGTTGAAATGCTATTATTGGACTAGAGAATGATGCATGATTAAAATCACCAGTTACTGTCACAAATGAATTATGCCTGCTGCCTAATATAAGCTACTATAGGCTGAAAACATATGCATTGTCAGTAACAGTAGATAGTAGAATGTAAACCATGGCCAAAGTAACACTGAAATTCTGGTAAATAATATGGACATAATCTTAATGCTAAAGGTTCAATATCTGGGCTCTAATGACATAACTTCCCAGTACATATCCTATATGAGATCTCTTATTGCTACATACACTGTCAACACGCATCTATTGCTTTTGTATGCCTTCTTTAATTAAATCTATGTTTGCTCATATGGTCAGAAAGCTAAACAGAGCGATGCTGGAGCTGGGAATATGATCTAGTTGCCATGTTATAGTGAAAGATGTAATACTTCCTCCTTGATAATTTGTCAATTTGTTTGTAAAATAATTTATATTGTCAATAATGACTGATGTGAGAGATGGCATACATTTATTTCTTTTATCTCTTCTCCTTGTTTATAGTCTGCATTGTTTGTGCATTCCCTCTCTCTCATCTAAGACTCAGGGATTTAGTTGAACTATTATTTCAGCTTTTAAGGTATTAAAAAGCAGCTCCTGGTTGTAAAAAAAAAAAAAAAAAATTCCATGATTATGCATTATAACCACAACAAACAAGAACCAGAAACAAACTTTGATACACAAACAGATGTGATCAAATCCTTTTAAAGGCGTCATAACCTGGTATTTTACAAATGCAGTCATCCTGAAATGGTATTTAAATTCTTATTAAATTGTTTTAAACTAAGTAGATCTCATTCTAACCCCTTGTCATTGTCCTTTTTTCTAGCAATGGTACGTAGGAGAAGTTGACTTTTGCAGTCAATTCTGTCCTGCCTCGATGTACTATAGGTCACTTGCAATCCGTAGAGTAAGTCACTCGAATGTGTCTGGTGGTTAGCCATCTTGTGGCGGGCAGTTCAGTTTGTGACCCAAAGATATTTTTATGAACCAGTTTCAGCGGGGTCTGACATATTGTGGATCCTGGCCTGTGGGTAGTCACTACCTGACCTACAGTATCCCATTGGCTCCTTTGCGCATGCGCAACCAGATATACGTACATCTGGTTTACCCTCTAATTTTAGTTCAATCTGAAAAACTCACACAGAGAGAAAAGATAATTAGAAGAATTTATTGATAAGAAAGTATAGTCTTTGGCGCTCAGACCTCGGCAGGAACATTCATGCTGAATTATGCTTTAACATGCATGAGTAGATGAATGTGAATAGGGATGTTCCCCCCCGGGCCTGAAACTGGTGGTGGTTTAATCCGAGCTGGTTGACAAGGTGATCTGCTGGGCAGAATTGTGGGACTAGAAGACTGAGGGAGCTGACGCCGGGGCTTCACTCAGACTCGGGATAAAGAGGTCCTGCTTGGTGATGCAGGTACCGTGAACTGTCCATGATGAGCAAGCATGAAGCGACAGTGGAGAGGAAAAACTCCCCTTGGGAAGAAACCTCTGGCAGAACCGGGCTCAACATGGTGGTCTTCTGCCGGACCAATGCGATGAGACGAGGGATGGTGACAACTGGGATTAATACTCTCTGATGAGGTTGAGGTGAAGTCGTGTCATGGAGGACGATTCAGCTGCGATGGCGGAGAAGGGGATGGAGGTGTGTGAATTGTCGTCTGAATCGAAGTCCAACATTGCGATTGCAGGATAGCGGCTGTGGTGAGATTTGAGGGAGTTTATAAAGTGGAAGCAGGACGCTGATTTGGCTTCATGGTGGAGTAGTTTGAAGCTGATTGGCTCGCTTCAGAGACGGATCGGCTTCTGATTGATGGAGGTAAGTCAGAGTTTCTTCAATTGAACTTCCGCTAGAGCTTCATTTTGTAAAAAAGACCTAAATTAAGTTTTTCCCTCCCTAAAAATAGTAAGCATACTACACTATAATATGTTAAAGGTTAATTATGTATTTCAGGAGAAAATAAATTTATTAAAATCCTTTTTGTTTTATTACTCTTCTGTGCCTGATCTTTACCGGAAATGGGATCCTACGCTACTTCCGGGAATTCCGAAAAAGTTAAAAAACAATCCACTAGACTTTGTATTTCAAGTTTGAAGACCTTTCGCTTCCCATCCAGGAAGCTTTTTCAATTCAAAATGTCAGAATTCTGCTACGTTCAGACTGCTCGCAATAGAGGCAGCAGAAGCAGCTAGTTTACATGCAAAGTCTATGGTGACGCGCATCAAGGAGCATCAAAGGGTCCTGCAGTGCGTTTCAAGCAGCGCCTTATGAGCTTTGATTGCATTTGAGTTCTGTCAAACCGACTCCTCTGTGACAGCACAAACCAGCCTAGAGTGACTGAACAGGAGGAGGTTATATGGGAGAGAGAAACAAAGACCAGGCTAATTAGCAGATTGGGAGCAGGTGTGAATAGAGGCCAGAAGGGAGCTAGGGAAAAGGAGGCTGACACAAAGGGGCAAACAGGAAATATAGAAGACCTCCAATGCAACCAAACATACCTAGAACGCAAGAATGAAAAATAGGACCAATTAAAACTCAGAGATAAAACTAGAACAAAATCAAAACCATGGCACAGGTCAAGTAACTTTTTATCCAGTTTAATGGAGTGGGAACAACCAAATCGTTTTTTCTAGTAACAAATCATGTTCTACTAAGTGAAAAGCACCCCTTAAATCTAGAAAAACACTGAAGCCATGATTATTTTATTGTCAACAATGGTTAGACACTGGTCAGTTGACAACTCTGTCAATTTCATTGATAATAAAATCAGTGAGGAAGTAACCATGATACAAAACACCAATGAGATTTTACCAGCCACTGGAGAACAATAATGATCATTTCCAAAGCCCAAAGTCATATTAAGTTTTCTCTCAGCAGCAGGCTTTGCAAAGAGGCCCCAAAAACTAAGCTAAACTGAAACTAGTTACTCCAGGCACAATTTTCTCCTTATCATTTACCATAAAAATCAAGTATTTTCTTTGTAACTTCCAGTATTTTAGAGGATATTGTACCTATTGTCAGTCCTACTACATGAGAGTTATATGGTGGATTGTGGATTATGTGTTATTGTCTAGTTCTTCAAAAGAGTTGAATGGTCCAAGCATGCATCCGACCAGCAACGTAAAGTTTCTGAAATTAATGTACAGTTTAAAAAAATCATACAGTACATGCCGCTTTGGTAATTGATGATCATTTACCTCTAAGTGCTAAATTCCTCAAATATGCTGTACTTATCAATGAAGATAAATTGATTTACTATGTGAGGGTCATTGATAGTAAAATTTATTAAATAGTATGAAATGGATGTAGGTTGGGATGAGATGGCATTTCTTGGAGGCTAAATAGGATGTTGGTTACTTTACTGGGAAGTCATTTTTAACTTATAGAGCAAATGTAGCTATAAACGATTCAGCGAAGAGAGTCAATTCTAAAGAGCCCTTCTATATAAAGTAGAAGTAAGACCTCATAACCCATGGCCGACAGAAGTTTTGCAGCATGAAAAAAATATATTAGAAGGGACATATCTGTTTTTTCTCTTTAACATTCAAAGGCAATAAAAAGGTCTAATATTTTATTAAGTATTGCTTGTCTTTCGTGTATCACTTTATGTATTCACAAAAGTTCCTAGAGGATTATTAGTTATTTTGAATGTTTACTCATTGTTTATATTTGTTTGTATGAATACTATTTTACTGTTTGGCTGACCAAAAGAACAGATTGTAAAAAGGTTTTCTTTAAAATAATACATCTCAGAAGGTATTCCCACAATCAAAAAACTAGCTGCAGTGAAGAACTACCAGAGGACACCTCCGTGTTGCCCAGTCCCATCCATTCAGTGCTCTTTTGTTCCACCTGTCACTGTGGATTAAGATTTCCTTGTAGGGTTTGGCTAAAATAAGCTTATCTCAGCCAAAGACCTATTGATGGACAAAAGCCCATTAAACCAGTTAAAAGAAAGCTATTATTCTACGTCATCACATCTGAGATCTCCATTCTTCAATCTAGCTCTCTTCAAGAGAAAATAACATTGTTTGGCAAATCACAAAAATAAACTTACAAGAAAAGCAAAGCCCTAAAAGTAGTTGCCCTAATAAATAAATAAAATGACTCAGACATTTGGGTTTTATTCAACTATCGAAAGAATCTTAGACTTATTCAGAGTTTGTTGGAGGTTCTGAAAATGATTGTAAGATTAATATTAAACTCTTTTAGAAAATGTATTCTGGAGTCCCTTCCCTCTCCTTTGTCCAGGCTAAATAGATCATGACTAAAGTCTTGGAGTATTTTAGTTACGGAGGATTTAGCAATTTGAATACTTTGAGTTTCTCGATACTGAATATAATGGTTTTGTTATACCTACGTACATAAAAAAGAATAGCCCATAAAAGGCCTTCTCATAATCCTATGCTGGTTTATGCTAAGGGATACAACAAATGAGGAACATCTGCCAGTTTTGAAAAAAATCATATCTTTATTCATAATAGTTATATGTCTATTCATGAGATATACAGTTGTTTGTTAAATCCTAATAAATCACTTTGTATCGACGAGAAGAAGGATGTAGACAAACACCAAGGCACTGTCATGAAAAACGTTACTAGACACAATAGACTGATGCACAAAACAATGGAACGTTGCTGTTCGGAGCAGTTTTCATTCCTGAAAAAGGAGTCATCATACCTGCTGATGTACCACGCTATGTTCTTCATGGCTGTGATGAGCTGAACTGCATATAACTCCCAGCACTTCTTTAGAGATCGGATACAATCCTTCATAGTCTGCAGTGAAGAATGACGCCATCTTTAATCACAACCGAGTCCATCTGTCGATGGTTGTTCCCTTTCTAACTGCTCTGTCTCTGTTCCAGTCCCTCTGTTCCAGCGTTTCGTTTGTTGTGGGGGGGGGGTTCTAATTTTCCATCCAACATCAAACCAGCATATCGACACGCTCATGGGCCGCCCAGCAGGGGGGCAGCTTGAACATGTTGGGCTGGCTGTTGTCCTTTTTGTCTAGTTGCAGATTAAGGCAACACATTTATTTAAAAAAAAAAATCGAAGAAAAAAACAACAAAGGGAAAAACCTGTTTTTTCGTCATTAATTTCAGCAAGGGTGGTCTAAAAAAACTTCAAAATGATTTTCCTTGAATGTCCTGAAATTACATGGTCTTAAGAATTTCTTTTTCTGTTTCTATTTGATTTTTGTCTTTATACAGACTGGATTTTTAGGTCTTTTTAACTGAAAGCACAACTGCACTGTAACCAAAATTATGATAATTTGGACCTTTGTCCAACATGAAAAACAATCATTTGTTACTTTAGTGTTGAAGTCTATGAATGAAAAAAAGTCAACTTATATCAAACTAATATGGCACAAAAACAATTAAATGACTCCAATTGAAGCATTTAAAGTGAGATCTTCTTTTTGTTTCTCTTAATATGTTTTATGTCTGAAAACCTAGACACACAACAGCAAATAATAAGATAAAGAAATGTTTGTAAATCACAGATTAAAGGATCCTGTAGCCCTTCCCTTGCTCTTATATTGTGATGCATCCTGTGGCTTGTTCCTGTGGCCTGCCTTGATTGGGTGTACCCCTGTTTGCTGCCCAGCAGTGTTGCTCAGGGTTGGGCAACTTTAGTTTATATCAAAGCCTGAGTTTTAGGAATTTTGGAAGAATGCAAGGACCAGATGCTTGTCAGCGTAATCAATTTGTAGTTATGGTCAACAAGAATGAGAAACAGCAACTAATTAGTAAAGATAACAACTAGTTCCAATTTTAAAAACAAAAATATAAATGCATTACAATTGACCAGAATTTGGAACATTTCTTGAAACACCAAAAATGTATATGTCATAGTTTATATGTTTCAAATTGTTCAAAATGTCTTGAATGAGATTGTGAAAACAGCTTGTTTAAATTGATTACTGCCGTAAAAAGAAGAGAGAAGGGCAACAAGGATTTTTTGTAAAGAGGGGGAGCAAAAAAAATATTCTTTTTGTATTGTAGCTTCATCAGCTGCTTACCTTTCAACTAAATTTCACACTTGGGTGTCGAGTTGTGACCAGGGTCAGGACTGCTTCTTACAATAACCAGTTTTTCTCTGCAAGCTGTTTCAGCAAAGACCATGTGGTGTCTGGTGATGTCAATCACATTCATAAATGTTTTATTCCTGGCACTCACATTTAAAAAAAAACATACAGAAATATCTGGAATCATAACTTGATAAGGGGAAAAAGTTTTTAAGAATGATTTGCACACATCATTATACCTACTTGGTTATTAGTTGATGCTATGACTTTTTTCTTATGCCGACGGACACAAATATTGAGTTTTTCTAACCAAATATATTTTCCAGAGTTATGTAGTGGGAACTGAGTTGTCATAATATCTTGTTTTGCTTTTATCAGAGGAAATGTGATGTACACGACATTACAGAAGTCCCTCAGAAACATTAAATACAAAATATTTTTATTATTTTCAAATGGAATTAAGTTGTGCTTGCAAAGTGGTATGTAAAGTGAAGAAGATAGATTATATATAATTTGATAAACCTTTTATAAATACAGATCTGAAAACTGGCCCATGCCTATGCCCTTTTGATAAATTAAATCCAGTATTATGCCTTTAAAACCATATGTGTCATTGCCGCATTTAATTTCCCTTTGTGGTTAATAAAGTATTTTCGAATTTAATTAAATTTATTTGAATTTAGAAATCACTATATTAGAGCATATTCTATACATACTAGGACTTCAGTGGAAAAGATGTCTATGACTTTAGGGAAGCTGAAGACATTTACAACTTTCACAACTGCTTCTCATGTACTCCAATAACATTTTTTTTTGGCAAAGGAGGCAAACAGAAAATTACAAAGAAAAAATCTGTTGGGTTAGTTAAAAGAAACACATGTAAATTGGTGGCATGCTATTAGATTATAATTATGTTTTATAACTCTGTCATGTAAAACCAATATATCTTATACTTGTCATAAGAATGTTGATATGTAATGTTGAAAAATTTTGAAACTTTGTAATCAAATTATATTTCTTTTATACATTTCTCCTACACTATCCATCTTCTACTGCCTTTCAATGAGGATCACAGCAGATCGGTGCCTTTCTTCAGCCTTTGGGTAAAAGGCAGGGTACACCTAGACAGGTTGCCATCCACCACAAGGCAACACTGAGACACACAACCATGCACACACTTACACACAAGCGCAAATTAAGCCTTGTTAACACGGCAGGCCTTAATGCTCAATGCTTTTTTGTGAAATCTGATTGTTTTGCATGCTCGTTCACACATCCAAATATATGCGACTTGTATGTGATCTCCTATGGGAACTACATTCATACAGCTTAACTGCCCGTGTACACAGGATGCAATGCCCTCACAAATAGCGAGCATTCGCTGTGTTTACAGAAGTACAGATGGATGGTAGTGCTGGAGCACAACTAGAGAACTTTATTTTCATTTCCAAATGGAGCCAGCGCATTAACAACACAGTCTTTTCAAGAAGATCAAAAAGAAAGACTGCTCTCCAAATTATCGTCCGCCATGGTTGTTTTTCTATCGGTTTCTGTGTTGCAAGATGCAGATTAGTGGTCTTTGTTGAGTGTTAATGATCTTTTGGTTGGATGAATGCAACCTGGCCGTTCAGAAACAGATTGCATTTAAAAAGATCAAATAGTGAGTTAGGACCACATAGCCAACTGACATTTGAAAACATCTGATGTGTGTTTCTCAGACTGTCATGAAAAGATCAGATACAGGTTACATATGGGCAAAAAAAAAATGGATTTAGGTCACTTCAGGCTTCAGTCTCATTGTAGCCTTAGAGATGCCAATAAACCTAACAATTATGTTTTTAGACTGTGGGAGGAACCCATTGTCTGAAGAGAAAAGTTAAAAAAAAAATGCAGGAGAACCTAGCCTAGGAATAAAACATGTGACCTTCTTCTTGTAAAGTAGTGCTTAAATACATTCCATGCAGCACTTTGTTTTTTCCTGACATTACTGGACTATCCAAGTACAGTAGTTGGTAAACTTGTTGGTTTACGGTCATGATTGAAGCATGTCAAATTCACAGAAAAGGATTTACAAACAATAGAACAGTGTTCCCTAGGAAGCTGAGAAGTGTTACAACAAAAGGCTTTCCCAATGGTGCTCTATCTGGTTGAGGTCAAGGCTCCGTGATGACCAGTCATGTTAATCCGCACCAGACTGCCATCCATGTCTTTTATGGATCTTTATTTTTTTGCACGTGTGCACAGTCATGTTTGAAAAGGAAGGGACCTGTTTAAAACTGTTTTCACAAAGTTGGGAGAATGGACTATTCTAAAAAATATGGTATGCTGAAGGAATGACTCTGAAACTACAGTAAGGGGCCAATCCCAGTTCAAGAAAAGTAATCCCAGATCATAATCACTCCTGAGAACATGTCTCCACTTCTCTGGAATGCAGTGGCGGCATGCTTTACACCCCTGCATCCAACACTTTGCATAGCCCTTGGAGATGTATGGCTTGGATGCAGCAGCTCAACCTTGGAAACGTTTTCCTTGAGCTCTCTTCTTACTGTTCTTGAACTAATCTGAAGGCCAGATAAAGTTTGTTGATTTGTACCGACTGATACTGCAGAAAGTTGGCTACCTCTTTCCAATATGACTTCAGCATTCGCTTTAGTTCAGCTTCTGTATAAAAGTGCCCAGACACCCTACGGAAAAAACTTATTTTTGTCTGCTTGTATCCGAGTTCTTTTGGTCATGATCCAGATTTCATGACCATAGGTGAGGGTAGTAGCATAGACTAACTGATAAATCAAGAGATTTGCATTTTCACCCAGCTCTATCTTTACCATGCCATACCGGTGCAGCGTCTGCATTAAAGAAGCAGCCACACCGATCTCTCCATTCTCCCATCACTCGTGACAATGACCCCAAGATAATTAATCTCTTCCATTGAAGGCAGGAGCTCTCCTTCAACCTGAAAGGAACAAGCCACCTTTTTCTGGTTGAGAACCATCTGAAGGTGCTAATTCTCATATTGGCTGCTTCAAACTCAGCTGCAAACTGCCCATGATGTAAGGTCTTGGCAGGAGGGAGCCAGCAGAACCACGTCATCTACAAAAACCAGGAATGAGATTCTCTGGTCCCCCAAACCAGACTCCTCCCGCCCTTGAAGTCTTGTCCATAAAGGTTATGAAAAGGACCAGTGACAGAGGGCAGTCCTGTTAGAGTCCAACTTGTATAGGGAACAAGTCAGACTTAGTGCCAGCAATGAGAACTAAACACCTGCTCTGAGGGACACAGTCTAAGGCCTTCTCAAGGTCCACAAAACAAATGAGGACCAGTTTGGCAAACTTCCATGCACCTATGAGAGCCCTTCAGAATGTAGAACTGGTCCACTGTTCCATGCCAGGGTGAAAGCCATACTGTTCCTCCTGATGCCAAGGTTCGGCAGTCAGCGGGACGCTCCACTGAAGGACCCCCATCATAGGCCTTCCCGAGGAAGCTCAGAAGTCTCATCCCCCTATTGTTGGAACCCACCCTCCTGCCCCCCTTCTAATGAAGGGAACCATCACCCTGGTCTGCCAGGGGCACCTGCCCAGACGTATAAACGATGTTGAAGAGGCGTGTCAGTGACAACAGCACGACAAAATCCAAATCTCTAAGATAGTCAGGGCGAACCTCATCCTCCCCTAAAACCTTGCCACCGTGGATATTTTTGACCATGTTAGTGACTTCACCCTGGGTGATGAACGAACCCAGCCTCAATCTTGTTGATGCAAAAGAGCGACATCGGTACTAAAGATAGTATTACTATTTTCCTTGTTTCTATTGACATATAAGTGGCATTGCATCTAATAAATGAGTTGTTTCTGCTTATTTAAGTCATAATATTAATTATATGTGAAGACCAGGACACCGTTTGATCTAAGCTGACACCCAACAGTTTTTAGATCAGTCACCTGATCTAAAGATTGGTGCTAAGTTAGATTTAACATTGCTGCATCTCTCATGGCATGTTTAGAGCCCAACATTATACACTTTCAACACATTTAGTTTTATTGTTCTGCGCTACCTACCCAAACACCAATTCTAGTTCTTCTGGTGGGATATTTTTATTCTTATATTGATCTGATGATGAGACATAGATAGTTGTCATTTGCATAGATAGTAGAGGAGTGGGAAAAAATAGTTTTGGCGATATATATCCAAATTTTCGGCTGCCCGGTATAATATCAATCTTTCAGTATCTAGTATCAAACAAAAATTTTTTTTACCTAAAACAATAAGGGAAAATGGGCAACCTCTGCACCGCCATTCTGGCAGATAGTGCTTGGGAGCTCGTTTGCTGTGAAGGGCAACATCATATCTGTGATTGAAGCAGTCACAGTGGAAGACGTTGACTGACTCAAACCACAAACAACATGGATATCAAAAAAATAATATATAAATAAATAAAGATAAATATAAATGATCAATATCTTCTAATGAACATATACAGCACTCGCTTTTTATCTATAAATTTAATTCTGACAGCAGGGAAAAATATCACAATATAGTTTCCAACTTCAGGCTAGATCAATTCAGAGTTTAGGATTTCAGTCTGAATTTGTTAAACCTGCTTTGTGAAACAGACCCATGGTCTGCACCCTGGATTTTTGAGGACTAATAAATTTGGCCAGGTAGTGCTTTAAGTACGGACTTTAGCAGAAAACACAAACCTGAGGTTGGTTCCCTGATTAGCATACTGGATGTTGTAATGTGGACCTACATAAAGAACCGTTTTCATTTCGGTTCTACATTCCTGTAGAACCTGAAAAAAATTTGGTTCAGTTTTTTCTTGTTTTACAGCAAACAAGTGCTTTGGGAGGATTAAACAACTTTGATGATCAAATTGAGTTTACTCAGAGTGAAAAACAGGAAAAAAGAAAGAATGATGGATGAGAACATTTTATTCTCCAGATTAAAAATGAATAATCATTCACTGACTTAAAAATTAACATGTTTAAACATTTCATTGTTCTTTCTGTATTTTATCTTTAAAATATTCATTTTTTTCGATATCTATTCCTGTTTTCCAGGTCTAATTCAGTTTATTATTTTTTTCTCAGAAATTTTTCTGACATCTGAATTCATTATTTCATTGAAATAGAAACCTGATTATTACCATACCTCTTCAAAATGCGATTGGGATCTAGCTCCCTCTGCTGGTGGAAACTCGTCACTTCTCATGTTCAGCATAAAATCAGTTTGCGGAAACAAAAACAAAAAAACAAGAATATATATTTTAATAAACCTGTTTTATAGTCTTAAACTTTTTATGTGTTTAATCTTTTATTCTGGGCAGATTCCTCCAGAAATAGCATTGAGTTTGATACTTTATAGAGTGGACCAAAGCCTCGAACTGAATGCCATTTCTGACTTTTTGAACCGATAAAGCTTCCTGGATGGGAAGCAAAATGTCTTTAAACTTGGAAACAAAGTCCAGTGGATTGTTGTTTTTTTGACAGGTGGTCAGGCAAGAGGTTATGAGTTTAATGCAAAGTAAGGCTTTAAAACAATATCACAAGCTTTGAATTTCACAGGAAAATGTTCAAATCCTCTAAAATTACAGACAGTAAGGTACAACAACTAAGGCACAACCGACTAAGGGGAGCGTTATAAACAGAGTGGGCAGAGAGGACCATGGGAAAAAAAAGGGGCTTATGGTTTAACCTAATAAATCAGGGGTGGAGGCATCAGGCTATAGAGATGTTATTCTTTATATAGCAGGGACAGAGGGTTAAACTCTGCAGTCTCGGAACTTTAACGTTCAGACAAAATTTGGCAGATTTGAATGGTCAGAAAAAAATATATATACAATTTAGAAGATGACACACAATAAAAGGAAAATCGAAAACACGTCAAAAATTTAGCATACTATTTTTTCATTTAACTTCTCCTAAAGCGGATTAGGGCCACTGAGAAAAACAAAACAAAAAAAAAAGTTAACCGATTTTTAAATTTTCTTATAGTATATGAAAAAAAAGTGAGAATTCTGACTTTTTTCTCCCAGTTCTGTTTTCTGACATCTACATTTTTTTTTCCCATTTTTCACTGTTTTCATGTTAGCGTCAAGCTGCAGCCATGTCTGTTTTAGAGATTAGCTCTTGTTTTAATCACCTTCTGCTCTTCCATTAGTGAAATAGAATCACAGGGGAACCTTCGAAAACGTAAAAAGTCACCTAATTCCCTCATTTTCCTCCAATGTGTAACTGGCCCTCCCAAACAACTCACATCTTTGTCAGAAGAAACTGAGTGCGCCACATCTCTTCCTTCATGGTGCCCATCTACATTAAGAACCAAAATTCTGAGATTAAGTCATAATTCTGAGGAAAAAAGTAAAAATTCTGACATTAAAGTCAGAATTCAGACTTTTCCCATATTAAACTGGAAAAAAAGAATTTAAAAATATGTTTTTTTCAGTGTCCCTAATCTTCTTTTGTAGACTTCTGCAGTGTTTCGGTTTTAAAAACAATAAGCAGTTTAGCGTCTCCTAGTGTTAATATTACCCTTTACAACTATTAAACTCTAATGGTGAAAAAGTTGAAATATTTCCTGCACACATGCCATTTAAAACATTTTGTTGCTGTGAACTGGTCTTTAGCAGAGCAATAGAGCTGCAAAATGGCAGAAGCGTGAAGCAATTGTAGCACAAAATTTGTCACTTAACCTGTTTATGTGTCACTGAGAAACGTGTTCCTTAGGAACATTAATTAGGGCAATGCTGAGGGATTTAGAGGGAGCCACCCTAAGGAGTGGCTCAATCAACAGGCTGAAAAACTGTTGTGGGAACAAACAGAAGAGCAGGGCATCAATAACAAAAACCATTGTACACAATGAGTTGCTTTATTAAAAATCTCTGGTTTCGACATCAATTGCAGTGTAAAATTGCACATGACACACCACCACAGGAACAAATTACATCTCTCAGATATGCAGCCGATTATGGTTCTAGTCTTTATCAGTTTGAATTACACAGATGATAGATGTACTTGGCTCAATCTCATATAAAGTTTAAATCCATTTTAGCCAATAAAAAAAAAATACCCTTAAACAATTACTATCTCAGAGGAAAGAAAAAAAAATGCACTGAATGCTGCAATGACTTCAGTAGTTTTACTTCCTACTTTTCTTTTGCTTCTGCTTTGTATAATTTTGTATGCCAATAATTACATGCAAGACAAAAACCAAACGAAACAAAAGAAAATCCTACATTTAATTAACGTATATTAGATATTTAGAGCATTGAGGCAAAAGGTAAATAAGCAAACTCCCTCACACCAGTTTGAGACAGTTTCTCCTAATCCATGTTCCTATATGTGGAGCTCCAGGCTTGCATGCATCATACCATAACCTTTTAGATTTAAAGTTATAGCAATCATTAACAGCCTGAGGGACCCATAGGAGCAGGGAGAGGAGCCAACTGACAGAGATGTCACAGAAAGCGGTCAATGAAGCTCATCCTGGCTGGATGCTGCCGATGTTGGAGCAGATCAGAGGAAGAGCTACATGATGACGCACGGGGCACGGGATTTGGTGATCTTCTCCAAAGGTTTCCCCTCACGGGCTTTCTGGATGGTACCCAAAATCTACGATAGGTACAAAAATAACATCAACTGCACTGCTGGAGTTACTGAACATATTGCTTTAGGTTCATTAAATACTTACGTCGTCCTCATATGGGAAGCCACCTGTCTCAAGCTTGGAAAAGACGAGCTGATCGTTAATTTCTATTTCGAAGCTGCCTGTATTTTAAGAGGGGAAAAGTGCGTAAAGGAATCGGATAATGAAAGGAAGTCAAATACAGATCAAATATTAAATAGTTTCGTTGTATGACTTGCAATTTACCCCTTCTTCCCACAAAGCCAGACACTTCCGCTTCGGGAAACTCGCTCTTCACTACGTTAGCGAGCTCCCGATAGCGGGGCTCGTATCCTCATCCGCCACTACAGACAGCAGAGGAGAAGACATGGGGGGTTTAGAAGAAAACACACATTTAGCACAAATTCGTCTTGGCTATAAGCTAACAACTATGCTAAACAACAGCACGACACCACTTAAAAGTAGACAAAAGCAAAAAAAAACAGAACAAGGGTTAAATAAATCTTGAAGAGAGCTTTAAAAACGATAAAAGGCAGTTACCAGTACTCGACTCGAATCTTCACCCCCATTTTCTTTGCACTTTTAGCGGCTTGTATCTCGTCCAAAACACCGCTAGCTTTTGTAACAGAGGGGGGTTGTATAAATGTGTGGTAGTGAGGGGCGGGGCTTATGTCACGTGACGGATTACGTTACGTTCCTCTGAAAACAATAAAAGCAAGCGACACATTCGATACTTTTCATTTTTACAGAATCTACACGTATCATTAAGTTCTAACACATTTATTTATGAAGTCAAAAGCACTATATAGTTTGAGAAATTATTTATGAATTAGTTAACAGAATTTATATGTGATATAGATCACCTGCAATAAAAAAACTCACAACTGGATATAGTTTTTTTTATTATTATCTATGAATAATTTTTATGACATTTAATTATTTAATTCATAATTTTAAATGTATTTTTAATAATTAATGGGATTGTTTATTATTTAATTGTACATTTGACAATGTAAATCATGTATTAGGTATATATAAATAAATAAATACATGTAAGATCTTCTAATTTTATTGCACATTTATTTCATAGCATATTCATATTTATGTATTTTATTATCTAATTCCCCCCTTCATATAGGGATCAATGATAATGAAGGCTCCTGCTTTGGAAACCATTGGGTTGCTGTTGTTAGGATCACTGACCCCTGCCTCTGTATCAGTTCTTTTGCCGTTGATAATTGATTTTCTTCCTGGACTGCCCTGTTTTTTCTCTATCTAATTTCTCATCTAGTTTGGCCAGTTCTTTTTTTCTTCCTTGTAGAAGAAAATAATCGTTAACATCACTTCTAAGATTGTTTATCTGGATAGAAGTTCAAGGTTTTGCATTTAAGTCACGACAGAAGTTTGGAGCTCACAGAGCAAGTTCTTCCACATATTTGCCTTGCAACGTGGCACACTTTTGGGACCTTAAATGAATTCCTTTCAACAATGCCTTTCTTCTTGCTCCTCTCCTGAAATGGAACATTCGTAGAGAGCACAGAAATGTTTTATCCTCTTGAATAATTTTATAAAAAAATAAACTGAGCTATACTTTCAACACAATAAATTTCATGTGGTTAGCTGATTCCTGTAGTGGTGAAATTTTTATAAATGATAACTACACAAGAATTATTCTACATGTTTTAAGGCATTTTTTCCGCATTTCATCCCTAAATATATAACTGATTTTAATCGGTTAAATATATCTAAATGCAGCAGACCAATTCCTGTGATGCATAACACAGTGAGGTTTTTCAAGGTGTGCTTAACAACAACTCCCTGTTCTCTTACGGCAGTCAGTGTCTACCACAGATAATCGAAGCTTTCAGTTACCTTAGAGTTCCCTATGTATTTGCACATTTTCAAATCAACCTATTTGCATGTTGCAAATCTCAATAATGCTGCAGAGCAGGACAATCATTTACAGAGATTTTATCTACCTGCACAAACCCAAATAAGTTGTTGTAAACAACGAACCCTTGTTGCCCTTATTAAGAGCTCTTAACAACAGCCTGACTGTGACTTCGGTATGTTTTATAAGTTTACTTCTTATGTTTGAAGCACCTGTGCTGCTCTAAAACTGATCACTGTAGGTACAAAACATAGCTCCTGTGCTCTGCCTTCTCAATTTCATCCATTACATCTACGGTTTCAAGGACAGTACTGTCATATTATCTTGATACAGGAGCTGTGAAACGCAATTATGAAGCTTACCGTCACAAACCAGACAATAAGAGGAGTTGTTCTGGTCTTCCTCATATCAAATGACAAAAAAAGGGACAGAGATGTGCAATATGTTGTTTGTGCTCTCTTATTAAAAAATAATATGTTTATTCAGGCATACTGGGCAGTTTTTGAGCATGAACGTCCCATTTAGGGGAGTGTCCCAATGTTTCATTTGGATTAATGTCTCAGCCTGAAAAATACATATTTAATTAAAATTTGAAGATATGAAGCAGTGGACTGTCTGATGTGCTTTAGCCGATGTTCTGCTACAAAAGGCTTAGTACAACATATCTCTGAGTCCCCCATATGTCCTCAGTAGAGGACAAGCAAAACCAAGATTTTCCATGACTGCGCTAATAGTCCAGATTGACAAGGACAATAAAACTTTGACCCAAATTAAATGTAACAGAACCAACTATAGAAAAAAAAATATTTCTTTTTATTTAGGAATCTGTTTAACCAATGTTGCCCTAAATGGGTTCCTAGAGATGCAGATAGACGCAGTTTTTGTTAGAAAAGGTCATCTATTCCCCAGACTGGGTTCTCCTGTTCTGTGTTCTTTAAATCGATTGGCTATGAAACTTACAATAAACTGTTTATATAGATGCATAAAGTACATTATAGATAACAATCTTTAACCCCCCCCTCCCAAAAGTGCTGGAAAAGAATCCTAAATTCTGAGAATTAATTAAGAGCGCAGTGAGTTGAACTAAGGATTTTTCACTGAAATGATGAAAGTAGTAATTTTTCCCTATTTTAGTGACCTAATTAATTGATTTCTCATATGGACTAAATATAAAAATATAACATTAATGACTCCTGAAAAACTTTAAACTCTTTTACTTTACAGAATAAATGTTGTGGCTGTTAGATTATAGGCTATATGCAAAGGGAGATGCCTCCTTCCTTGGTAGTTTAGTTCAATCAGTGAGATTGAAATAGAGCTAGAGTGGAACAAGCAAGAAACAAACGGGGTATAAGGTAACAGGTAGTAAAGCGAATAAAGTGTCCGGTCCAGTCTGACTTATTACATTTTTTGAAGTTCAGGTATTAATGAAGTGCAGTTGTTTCATGGTTGAAGCACAATGGACATTGTGAGTATTGTAGAGACATGTGATGGTTCAGAAACATTGGTCACAAGTAGTCCTGCTGTCACGAGTCTGTCTAAAGGCAATTTGCTTACATTAGTGTAGAAAAAGGCATCAGTTGTAATAAGTATTTATCATGCGTCATAGTAGCTGTCTTTTTTTGCTATATATTTTTACTGTATGTTTATCTTATTAAAGCACATAAATTGTAAGGAGCACCAAAAGGAAAATAGAACAATCAGGAATTTTCTTTTGTTATTATGGACCATATAAATGTAACTGTTTCAGGAATTGCATCTGATGAAACTTATTTCATAACATAAATAATTTCCGTCTTTTCAAAGTAGAGTCAATTCCATATTAAAGCTATTCCATGACACAAAATGGCACCAGTTATTAATTAAGATAAAAATTACATAGTAGTGATATATCTCAGAAGCACAGATGCTTCAGTAATGACTGGTCTATCACAGAAAGTCAGATATGCATGAAAAAAAATCATTGAAATTAAATAAACACAAATCCATTTGTCAAAAGGATATTGAATGTCTTTATCTTTAAATGCTTGTTTTCTTGACTATAATTGAACTTTCACTGACTATTCTAAAACTTAGCTTGAATGTGATTCTGTTGAAAAGTATCGCCTAAAGTAGATCAAATTTACAAATATAACATTATTTATTTATGAATTTTTAATTTCAACGAGGAGGTTATATTTTCATCTATGTTGGTTTGTCTGTTTTCACAATAACTGAAAAATAGTTATGAATGGATTTTGCTGAAATTTTCAGAGAAGGTGGATATTGTGACTGGCAATAAATTATAATTTTTTTGGTGATGATCTGGATCACCATCAGGATCCAGGAATGTTTTTCAAAGATTCTGTGAATACAGGTTTTAACTTAGGTGGAGGCCACAATATATCGGGGGAATGAGCTACTTGGGGGAGGTCTCTGCTTTCTGAAAGCTTTTCTTTTCATTTTTTTTTTTTTTTACCAACAACTGTGACATCACATGGAGGAAAGCATGCACACTCGTGACTTTCATGACATGGCTTTCTTTGTGAGTCAGGGCAATTTGAAATAACCATTGAATTACTTTAGTTTACTGAGCAGTTATGTTAATTGATCATTTCTGTCAACCAGTCAATGTTTTTCTTTATTAAGCATTAAAAGGTATAAAAATCAAGCAAAAAGTAAAAGCAGAACTTAAGGAAAATTGCAGCTGAAACCAGATACCTAGAAACAGTAACCTGTACTGTATAACAGGACATAAAACCTTATATGATCTGAAGTTAATTTACCAGTTTCAGCTCATTTAGGTTTAGTGTATTTGTTGTATCTACTACACACCTGCATGAGAGAAGGAATTTTTTTTTTTGCTTACTTTTTTGTAAAATTTAACAGTTTAAACATACAAATAAAACTAAAACACACTCATTTCTAGTGTGACATAGTAAAAAAATTGTGAAAAAAGAGTGGACGTCGACTGCATACAAGGATACCTGATGGGGCCAGAATTGTCTATTCAAATATACACAAGAATAAACACTAGTAGAAGTACAGTTAAAGGTGCTGTAGGAGATCTTGGAAAAAAATTTCAGCAAGCTATATTTTTGAACATACAGTACACAACCGTGCCTCTCCCTTCAGACCACCCCTCGAAATCATACCTTCAAAACACATGAATGCACACGCTGTCTGCAGCGCGTCTAGAGCAGCAGGAGCAGTGCTAAAGATGTTCACTTCTCTGAAACAGTTTATTAACACCTAAATTAACTAACAATGCCAAAATCTGCCGGCAAAACATGTTCGCTTTTATTATCCTGGTCCCTGCAGTTTGGATTACATACATGAAAAACGCCTTCCAGCTGGTTGCCTCCGCCGCGCCAATCCACGAAGAGGCGACCGGGCCAGAGGCTGCTGTTGAATGGGATTCCTAGTGACAACGCACCGCCGGTAAACGGGGGTCTGAGCTGCTCCGACAGAAATTATATTTTTGAAGGCAGGATGGTAATCTGGATGAACTGACTGCACAGGTGATGTTTTAAGGTGGACTTTCTTGCTTCAAAATAGATTCAAACTTATTTTACCCACTGATCACAGCTAATATAGCTGCCGTTGTTACAGGCAAAGAAAGGATAGGGTAGTTCCACCCAATGCGCATCAGACCCATAGCAGGGACTATTTATTTTAATTTCAGTTCCAAACCTTGTATTTCACTGCTTGCTAAGTGGCTGTGTGGAGATCTTTAAGCCACATGGTAAAAAATACATCAGAAAAGATCTCTTACTGCACCTTTAACATAATTATTCAGGATGAAGATTACTTCTTTCTCCCATCGTTGAGGGGTGAAAGTTGTAAATCAACCAAAGAATAAAATAAAATGGTTTGATGAGAGAGAGTTTAGCTTTGCAGGAAGCAATCTATAATGAAATACACAAAAAATGATAAACTACTTGAGAACACCTAGAGAACTAATAATAAACGAATGGGTAGTTAACTTGTTCTTGCCGAGGCACACCCAGCTCAGCCTTAATATGAGTCTACTGCTGAGTTCACTGGAAAACATCGAATAACTAATCAGGAACTACTGGGTAGTAACTAAAGAAATCAAATAGTAATTAATAAAGAACTTACAGGTAGTTAACCAATAGGCTACGTATTAGGGACTACTGTTTCGTTACTACAAAATTATTGTAGAAATTTTCAGTGTGGGTTCTGAATAAACCCTAAACCTTTCAATTCAGCTTATGAAAAACTACGTTAATGAGAGCCAAATTATTGCCTAGCTATTATTTTATGGACTTTGTGACTTAAGCATCATGTCAAATGGTTACTAAGGAACTAATTAATTAACTAATTAATACCTGACCATAACTAATCTTTTTGTACACCCTTGAGTAACTTGAAACAGTCCATTAGATTGTGATTAGTTTCATTGTGTTTCCCAGGTAACTAAGCAGTAGTCCTGTCTGGGATAGATTTGCCCTGTAAGTACTGGTTAACTACCCATTAGTTCCTGATTATTTGTATAAGTGTAGTAGTTAATCTAGCAGTTAATCAAAATTACCTTATTGCAAATGTTTTGCACACTAAATCAACTCCTATTCCAACATAGGCGATGAGTTCACTTATCAAGGAAAAGAACATTACTACCGAATCAAAATAAAAAACAAAAAATAAGTTAACAGATGTGGGGTTGTTTTACCACACAATAGACCACAGCACTTCCTAAAACCTGTGTTACTGTGAGGAAAGAACATTATGTTGAACTATTAAAGCAGAACACTTTTGCCAGGAAGTTAGAGTTTGACACGTGTCTTCCTTGTCAACATTGAGCCTAATGTTACCATCAATAAGGTATCACAGTACAGTAAAGTGAAAGTATTTGAGTGGCCATCACAATGTCCTAATTTAACAAAATTCGATTAGAGTTGATTCATTTCAATCAATTCAGTTAAACTACTTTCAGTTCAATTTAACCCAATTCAAACATATTTTATTGATCCAAAAAGGAAATTAACCTAACTGTAAGTGTCAGTGAAATGATTTATTTCTTGGAAAAATGTATGTTTATTTCTAATGTATTTTATGTTGTTTGGTTCACGTTTTGGGAATGTGTAAAATGATTGCATTATTTTTTTTGTGTTGAGCTATTTTTTGTTGAAAGTTATCGCGAGATTTGCATATGTGAAAAGCAACGCGACTTGAATAAACATAGAAGGAGCAGAAGCTTGGAACAGAGCTATGTGGAACAGCCTTGTGTTTACTGTAGCTGTCAAGAGTGGATTTGTCTTCTATTTCTGTAGTTTTCACGGCGTTTAATAAAGAGCCCGTCTAAAGGAAGCTGTGCCGGTGTTGTCACTTTGGAATTACACTAACAGTTACTGATATGTTTTTTGCTTTTTTAACCAGTTGTTGAAAAAATGTCATAAAAAAAGAAACTCTGATCCACAAATGGTGGAACCAAGGCTCTCCCAAAAAGAGAGATTTCATTTTGTCATTTTGTACACACAAGTGTATATGTGTTTACCTCTGCACTTTGACTGGAAAGTTCTAAAACATCAATATTGATCTTGTTATACTAAGATAAATCTGACCACTGTCCTGGTGGAACCTTAAATACTCCAGTCTCAGCTTATAGAAAAATAAAAATAATCATGAACTCCAACATTTCTGATAAAATCTCTTGATTAAACAAGTGACAAAAAAAACTCAGCTACAGTAAGCTACTATGTACATATGCATGTATGAGAGTCTGGAAGGTGATGCCATTGTCCCAAAGTACATTGGATGGCAGGATTGCATCTCCCTGTGGGGTTGTCTTGTGATGGTCTTGTGAGAGGGGGGTTTGCACTGGTTGGAGAAGAGAGACATTTTTCTCAACCAATTGTTAAAGTTAACCAGCCTGAACTTTGCTCCTCAATGTCCAAAAACAATATAATGGCCTATGGTATAACACCTGTGTGTAGTGTCAACTTATGCATCTTTTAACTCTGTCAGATCTCTCTTTTTTCCATTTTAAGAATAACCATCACCACGTGATAAGTTCAGGATAACGTACACATAGGATTTAGTAAAATACCTTATTCCACATGTTTGATTTATCCCTTAAATGACAAAACACAAATTAACATCCAATGGCTTTTGGTTTTCTTTGCTGTTTCCTTATAGGGTAAGAATTGGGGAGACCATGGTTAATAGATTTCTAAGCTTTGGAACTCTGCAAGTTAATGCTCTCCTTGTCTTGAATTTATAACATCTCGTCTAGAAATAATCAATATTCTTCTATATCACTGCCGGGTACTGTTAACACTAATCAATAAAACTTATAATTTGGCATCAAGTTTTATAGGGTAAGAAGAATTAAAAAAGCTTAGAATGCATTAATTATGTCAAAAACACAATAGATTGTGATCTTCATTAAATTAACTGCCTTGTTGTAACATCGCTAAAGTCTCTATGGCAAATATATTTCCATCTTTAAAAATCCACATCAGAAAATATTCAAACGCAAATGATGAGATTTGATAATCAAGAAACAGGAAGACAAACCAAGAAAAAAAACTTATTGGGTAGCAATGATTTCTAATCTCTCATCTCAGAGTCTCAAAGCCTTGTCTATCTATAGTCATGAGGTGTGACTGATTAGAGATGACCTTCGGACTCATAAAATCAGAAATAGCCCCACCTTTTGTAGTCACTCGTTCAGTTGCAGACTCTGCATTTTAAATGGAGCACACGGAAACACAGAGGAGACATGTAAATGGGTGACTTTTTAGTTTAACGAAAAAATCAGAGATGGCACAACGCAGACTTTCAGAATGTAAGTAATCACTTTGGTAACCAGCCCACTCCAGCTTACCTTAGAAGTGCTGCCTTCTATCTTTACCTAAATAATTTCTGAAGATGATTTGTGTTGTTTGCTTTGTTAGGGGATGGTTCAGGTACATCAAAGTTAAATATCGTTCTTCTTGGAGGAAGAAACTCTGGAAAGAACTCTTTGGGAAACCTGATCCTTGGCAAGGAGGAGTTTGTAACCAAAGAGAGGACTTCTTCTACCCGAAGGTTGGGAGTTGTGGCCAGACACTGGCTCACAGTGGTGGACACTCCAGGGTGGTGGTGCGACTCAAGTGCTCAGGAAACCACAAATCTTGTGAAGAGGGAGATCATAACAAGCGTCTCATTGTGCCCCCCAGGCCCTCATGTATTTCTGATCACAGTGAAGGCAAGCTCAATCTTCTCAGAGAGGCGGAGGAGAGCTGTTGAAGAGCATGTGGCCCTGCTGGGTGATGGGGTGTGGGATCACAGCATCGTCATCTTCACCTTTGCTTACAAGTTTCAGCCCACACAAACAAAGGAGTGCATAGAAAGAGGAGGGAAAGCCCTCCGCTGGCTCATTGAGAAGTGTGGTCAGAGATGCCATGGTGTTGTCCTAAACGAAAATACAGACATAAGAGAGTTGCTGGTGAAGATACGGAAACTCGTTTCGGAAAATGGAAACAGAGTGTTTGAGATGAAGGAAGACCTTTTAAGGCTGACAACAGAAGAGAGCAGAGGTGTGGCTGAGAAGGCTCAGCTGAGATTTTTAAAAATGAAACGACAAAGATCTCTTATGCGAGGTGAGTAAAACTCTCGAAAAGCCTGAAAATCATTTGCAATTTTTGTTTTATGTTTTATAAAACAATGCTAATGCTAAGACTCACCTGCCTGGCTGTGTGTTTCCTGGATGGAGCCGCCTTTTACAGTTCCTTTTGTATCTCTGCTTCTTTCTACTGTATATGTCAGCTTCTGCCTCCTCGAACCCCAGTTGGCCTCGGCAGATGGCCGCTCACACTGAGCCTGGTTCTGCTGGAGCTTTCTTCCTTTTAAAAAGGAGTTTTTCCTCTCCACTGTCGCTACAAGCATGCTTAGTGTGAGGGATTGCCTTCGAGTCAATGAGTCGATGCAATCAACTGGTTTTCTTAGATAGAAAACTTTGAATTAGTTTGACTGTATGATCTGGATGAAATGTAAAGGACCTTGAGATGACGTGTTGTGAATTGGCGCTGTATAAATTGTAATATATGGATTGAATTGAATTACATACCTGGCAATGGAGCATCAATGTCCATCATATCATTTGAAGGGGTTGGTTAACATCTTGTTTTAAACCACTGTAGGCAGAGTTTATTTTCCTCCTTCGGTATATCAAGCGCATCTATCTATTCTATTCAGGTTTTTTATTTCATGGAAAACTATACAAAAAGAACAGTTAATTTTCTATTTGCGAGCTCCTATCCAGAAAGGCCAGAAATAGACTTTGCAATAATCATAAAATATAAGAATAACAAAACAATCAGTGTTGCAGAAAGAAGGATTCCTGTGCCTCCCATGGTTGAGACATGTCAGTTTTCTAAACAGATAACTGAGCTAATGTTTAGCTATGAATGTTTCATTTTATTTAGCTTTAACAACTCACTCAAAATAAACCTAAAATTACAGCCTAAGGCTGTACCACATAGCTTTTTAGTGCCAACTTCCATGTTTTGATTTTTCCAACATGTAATATAAATTGTCTATTTAATCAGAAGTGGGATTTAGCAAAAACTTTAAATGTGAACGTGTGTTTTTCTTAACCAAGGATTTGAAACAGATACTGCCTGCCTTTCTGTTTTTTATTTTATTTTATTTTTTTACAGTAAATACACACAGAATGTCATTTATAGTATTGGTGCTTTACAGAAAGCGATCAATTATCTATATTCTGGAATTTTGACGAAATATTCAATGCGAAAATCTGTATGAACTAATCCTCCTGCCCCCCTTTGTGCTTATAGAGAAGTCTAGGCCCATCACAACCATCCGCCTTGTGCTGCTTGGAGCAAAAGGTTCAGGAAAAACTTCAGCACTGAACACAATCCTTTGCAGAGAGAATGGCAAGATACCTGGCAGAACAACTCAGTGCTGTGTGGGAGATGGTGTGGTGTTTGGAAGACAGGTGACCATTGTTGACACACCAGGCTGGTGGATGAACTACTTCTGTATCGAGACCCCACTCTTCGATCGGAGAGAAATGGTGCTTAGCTTGTCTCTCTGTCCTCCGGGGCCTCAGGTCTTTCTGCTGGTGATTCGTGCAGACCGGGCATTCACTGAGACCTACAGGAGAGCAGTACAGGAGCACCTCGAGCTCATCAGTGAGAGGATTTGGAGTCGTGTAATCCTGCTGTTCAGTTTCGGGGACTGGCTGGGAGGCGCCACGACTGAGAAGTTCATTGAAAGCGAGGGGGAGCCTCTGCGGTGGCTCGTGGAAAAATGTTCCAACAGGTATCAAGTTTTCAATAACAAAACTAAAGGAGATGGATTTCAAGTCAGAGAACTTATTGGGAAGATCGAAGAAACAATTTCTGGCTGCAATGGAAGCTGGCATTATGAAATCGAGAAGAAATGGCTGGAGAATTTGATGAGGAAGATGAGAAAAGAGACGGAGGAAGCCAATGAACGACTGAGAAGGAAAGAGAGACAGAGACTGGTGGCAAAGTCGGGTCTGGGTGAGTTGGGTACATCTGATAAATGTTTTTTGTTTAGTTTGTTAGTTTTCTAATGTAATACATAATTTTTTACATTGACAGAGAAACTCATCCCTCTGCAAGAACTTAGAATTGCACTGGTTGGTGGCAGAAAAGGAGGCAAAAGCTCATGTGGAAACACCATCCTCAGCAGAGATGGCTTTGCCACAAACACTCCAACTGTCTCCTGCACTGAAGATCAATGCAAAATCAATGGCAAGACAGTGTCAGTATTAGACACTCCAGGATCCTTCCCCATCCCCTCAGAATTCCTGAAGACTCCTTCAGTCATCTTGGTGGTTGTCAATGTGAGCTCCTCATTCAGGGATCTTCACCAAGAAGAAATTGAGAAACAGATGGATGCAGAAGGAAATCAGGTTTGGAGCAGAGCGATGGTGGTGTTCAGTCATGGTGACTGGTTAGGAGACACCAGCATCGAACGACGCATTGAGAGTGAAGGAGAAACTCTGCGGAGGCTTGTAGAGCACTGCGGGAACAGGTACCATGTTATGGACAATAAGAACCAGGGGGATGGAGCTCAGGTCAAGGAGCTCATTGACCTAGTGGAGGAGATGTTGGCCACTCAGAGGCTGGCCGATCTTGATAAAGGTGATCTCATGTGGAAGACAGTTTGTTCAGCAGAGGATCGACAGACTGATGCAATGTTGCGAAAAAGGAATCCCACGAAACGGACAAGCAGAAGACAGCGGCTGTCACTTGACGGTGAGTGAATTAATGATCTTATGCTTTTCTCCACAGAGACAGATGTAAGCAATTAAAATGGACATACACTATAAGACGTTTCAATCCTATGACATTTGTTTTGGTTGAGCCAAGTTTCAGCCTCATTGTAGGAGGGTTGATTAGCCTATAGCGACCACCAGCCCATCAGGAATTTAAACTCAGTCGACCCTTGAAAGAATTTAAAAGCGTATCTTACTGTTGAAGCAGAGCTATTAGGGTCTTTGTGATGATTAACCATTACCTTGTTCATTACACATATGCAAACAAGGGAATTCTTCTTCTTCTCTGCCTTTACTCCCAAGTATTGACGAGTCCAACAAGCGCTAGTCTCTCAAGTGAGCTGAGTCCGTATGTGGATTTTGGACATAACGTCTGAGCAGTGTCATTGTATCAGCGCATCGGGCTGTACAGTGTAAGAGCAGAAATCATGAACTGTGTACTTTTAAAAGTTACTGTTTGCTTTTACAGTTTGAGCTGTAGCTAAATACAATAATTGAACATTTCATACAGTGTGTGTCCCACCTTTACATGGGTTCCCTAGACAGATGCTTAAATTATTTATCTAACCTACATTTCAATTTTTGAAGGAAAAACTAATTTTTCGGACATTTACGTATATACAATAGCTCCTAAATTTTAACATGTGGTATGTGTCAAAAACTAAACACCCTTTCAAATATTTTTTAAGTAATTTCAAATACTCGATAACCTATTAAATTGACATTAAAAACAATGACAAGCAATAATTTAACTGCAAATATCATCAAAGCACTTTTGGGTATCCTGTCTTAAATTGATTTTAAATATTTTCTTTTTCAAAGGTATGTATGTGGTTTTTGAAAAGTCTCTCATTGTAATTTTTTTTAATTATTTATCAAAAGAATATTGAACATATTTTTCAGAAGTAGTTTTCAGCTTTGAGTAAAAAAAGAACGGATCTCATTACACTGTCTTTAAATTAAAACCATTTTACCTAATAAATGATAAAAGGGATTTAAATATTTTTTTCCATTTCACTTAAAACAAATAATGGCCAGCATGGTTATTGGCTGATCATTTTTTTGTTGTAATAATTATTTTAAACAAAAGCAGGCTCATATATAATAATCTCTTTAAACTGATTAGAGATTAAGCTTAAACTCTAAATAAAGTAAACTAAAAGTATGTATAAAGGGAAACTTCAAGACATATCAGCAGTCATTTGAAAATATCAGTTTTTATTGTATCTAATATGAACAAGATTTTCTTTTGGTAAAACAATGTCAGTAGAGAGAAGTATTTACACAGAAAGAAATCATTAAATATATTCTTACTAATGCTACTTATGAGGAATACTTTACACATCATACTAGGTCTCTGGTGCAGCTGGTACAGTAGCTGCTTCTCTAAACCATAAGCAAATTAATTTCTTACAATGTCTGTTAACAGCTGACAGAGCTTGTTGCATTTATAACATCAGATCATGTTGTTTTTTTTGTTTGTTTTTTAGTGACTGATTCTGCATCCTTGACATCATATCCAGAGGAATCAGATGCAACACAAGCAGTGGCTTTACCAGAAAGAAGAGTGAGAAGGCAATCAGGATATATGCGTTTGGACACTAACAGCTTGGTGTTTGTGTCTGTGCTGAAACAAGGACGGAGCTGGTCAACAATAGATCTGCCTTTAAGGTTCCCTTCTCCATGTAGCCACATGACTTCACCCAGACGTCAAACAATGCTTCTGGTTTCATGTCAGAGTCAGCCCAGCGTTTTCTCGGAGGAAGATTTCATTAGTGTCCATTCTCTCTGCCATCCTGCTCTCAGAGAACGTACTCTCCGCAGGATTTCTGAGTCCGGAGGCCTGCAGGCTCTTATCGATCAGTGGGGCCACAGCAGCCTGGGTGAGCTAGAGGCCTTCATTGACTCTTACTTTGAGATGGTGTGGGAACAAACCATGGGATCATTTCAGCCTTCTGAATCCGACCCTCCGGCCACAGAGCAGGAGGCTGTCATTAGGGGTGTTGGAGAAGAGGATCTGCTCTTATCCATTGACAGGAAGCTTACAAGGCTGGAGCTCCTGGAGGAGATCCAGAAGGATTTGGCTGAACTGAAAGGGAATCTGGCGTGTAGCTGGGCGGCCATACAAGACCTCAGAGACAAAAGTAAAAAGGACATTGATTAGGGCATTTCTGAAAAAGTTGTAAATGTAATTTCATGTAAATATATTGATTTCATAGAGTATGTACATTTTGAATAGAAAAAGTTATAGAAGTTTGTTCATATGCCACAAGATGGCGCTATTGCCCAGCAAAACATTTTATGCAAACAGTTTGCTGATCTCAACAAACTGTTTTTTTTCACAGCCTTGCATGTTTTTATTGTGTGGTTAAGACATGATCTGATTTATGAGATATAAATGAGTTCCTTTTTATGAAATAAACAACTACATGATGATTACGTGTCTAATGAATGTGAATCACCTAAACATGATATAAAAATGTGCTCAGTTAGCTTCATCTTACTGAAACTTTCAGACAAGTGTTGATATTCTGTTAATTATTTAACAAGGAACTAATCAACAGACACTGATATGTTTGAAAGGTACTTTTTCTTGGCAAGATCTCTGATTTAGGGAAATGACTCAGATCTAGTTAAGGACAACCCTGTGGAACTTTCTGAAAGTGAAAGGAAAATAGTTCCTTTGCTCACACTGAAACATGGGACATTACAAAGATGCTAAAATCATCTTATTCGGGGTTTTAGACATAACTTTTAAAGAGTTGCTTGTTACAATATTTCTGCTCAGCAGAGGCATTTTAAACTAATTCAGTTTCTCCAGATCAAAAAGATAAACTTCCTAAAACAGCTGAGAGACAAAGTTTGTAAATGTGTCTAAATAGAAGATACTTAGACTCATTAAGGAAAGCTAATTCATTTAGTTAAATCTATTTTTTTTAGGTTGAAACTGATCTATAATTGAAATACGAGAACTTTAATAACTGCAGCTTATGGCTGATGGAAACTAAACTGTACTTTGTTAGGAAGTTAGAACATTAGACAAGACCAGTAAAAATGGCTTCCATATGTAGACCTACTGAAAGGCATGTCCATGTTGGACCACTGTACAAAATATATGTAATTGATACTCATTATTCCTCTGGACTCATGGACCATGATTTAAAAAAACACAAAAGGGGGTTTATTGAGCAACAGCCCAGTCCATTTAGTCTTCCGCCCAGATTGGTGACTAGTCTCAACAAAGAACATAAACATTTCTGCCCATATACTAAGTGTGTGGTGGCTTTTAATGGCACTGACTCTTGAGTTGCAAACTACATTGTGGGATTCAGACCCAATGGCTTTTGCTGTATATTACTTTTAAACTGCTTTCCAGTTTGCTCTTACACAGTTTCATCACCTTCTCTTTCACTTAACTTTCCATTGATATACTTGAATAAAGGTGAACAGCAAGGTTCTTCGGCTTCCCTATGGTAACTGTCTACCGAATTTCTTAATTATGGTAGAAACAGCTCTGTGCCACAATCATAAATTACAGAACGAAAAAAAATGTACGATATTGTTCTGTGTGTAATAAATCTAAAAAAACGTATGGCTGTCCTGTTCTGAATGTATTTACTAAAATACATTCTTATTTGCTGATAAGAGAATGCTGTATTGCTAAAAATCCTTCAAATGGCAGTTAGTGTTCCTGAAACATAGAAATATTCGAACAAATGAAAGTTTCTTGAACTAAAACAAACTACTGTAGTTCCCTTTTCACAATAACAGTTTATACATTTCTATTTTGTATTTCCTGCATGAAGAAAATGTAAAGAACATATGCAGAGAAGGCACTGGATCTGTTATTGTGCAGTGGTTAGGAATCCATCTTAAAAGCACTGGGATGTATAGTGATGACAGAGACAATATTGCCTGGCTGTGATTAAAAGCAAAAGAAAGTAAAATATCTTATAATAAATAAATAATTATATATATATATATATATATATATAAAATCAAAAATGAAGTTTCACTATAGAATTCTGTCTTTGTGTTAATTAGTTAAACCCATGATGCATAAAAAGGTTTACACTTTTTATGCAAATAAAAAAGCGTATTTGTAGCCAATTTCGGGTCTACTAATAATACACAGCATTGTCTATATTTTTTACTGGTAGGAATAGGAACTTGTCATGCAACAAACAGAGCTTTAAAAAGAATCGAGAATCTGCCAGTTGTTGAAAACAGGAAGATGTTCCAGATGACTGTGTTTCTTGAAAAAACATATGTGCCAGTTCCATCTAAAGTTTTTCTTCCCCTTATCAAAGGCTTTCAAGTGTGTCACAAAGAAACACTCTCCTGCAGAAAACACAATCTAGAGTGACTCTAGCCATCTAACCGCTCCACTGCTCTCAAGGCCATGTTACCTCTAATCCACATTTAGGGCAACGCTAAGAGCCAGGGGACAGTTTATTAGCTGATTTATTGTGTCTAATGTAGGATTTTATTTGTTTACTCCTACAAATAAAAAACAGCTAATATAAAAGCAGTGGATGGTGTGCTCTTTATCACAGAGTCAACATTATCTTTATTAAAGTTATATTAGGCAACTTAGCAAGATAATGGCATCCCAACAGCATGGAGATGAAATATTTGAGACAAACAAAGGAGAAGTATAAGTTACTGAGCGCAGCATTTCTGTATGTTTATGGTGCATAGGTATGACTCACTCCTGTTCAGGATGTTTGTTTATGTGCTTCTTACTGGTCAGAGAGGGATGTGAATGCATCTATAGAACGATAGAACAGAAGGAAAACATGAAGTAAGCCTGCGGCTTCAGTTAATAACATCTTTTCTACAGAGAGAGCTCAAAGAGAGAGGGAAAAAGCTTTAACTAGAAGAAAGATTTCAGGCTTTTTCCCAAAAGTAGACTAAGTGTATGAAATAAAAAAAAAGCAAAAACAAAAAACAGCAACAGAAAAGGAAACTAGCATTAAGTAAACACATAAAGATTAAAGTGGTGACCTACTTCTTTAGATTATTTGGGGTGGCAAGACAACTATAATGAAAAATATATTTTTTAACAAAATGATTGGTGCAAAAAATGTTTGCCCCCTAATAATGCAGCCATATATTTTGAACAAGTATTTTATGAGGCTAGATCACATAGAGGAAGAGATCTTGAATATTCCTGTCTAAACTATCATATGGATAATCCTCCGTCCTCTTTTATGCTCCCTCTCTGTAGCTCATCCAGCAGGTCTTCCATTGGCTTTTGGTCTGGATGGTGAAGCGACCATCGGAAAAGTTTAGTCTGTCTGGAGTACCAACATGATTGCAGCAATGTTTTAAGATGGTATTTTGTTAATTTATTAACACACTTCACTTAGGTATTGAACTTTAGTTCTGAGTCAATGATGCCATCTAGGGATACTGCTACCTTTTTTGTCCTAAAGCTAACCCGCCCTGTTATTAAAAAAAATTGTCTTTGGCTGACGTCATTAAAGCAGAATTCCTGTTGAATTCCCAAGAGGAACATTAATGTTAGTTATGGTGGGACTTAAAGGAAAAGAATTCAAACTTCTGAAAGTACGTTAAATATGAAAATATCAAATACTCTTCAATAAATTATAAGTGTTTTTAATTAAGAGTAATTTTCATTTGAATGTGCTTTACCTCCATGTTTGTCAAAGAACACTACTGCCACCTACTGGTTTGTGACGTCACGGTGCGGTATCGGCTGTTGATCAAGTCTCAGTGTTGTATCTGGTGTTTGTCACAATGCGCTATTATCCAAATCATCTTCAAAACATTCTTCTTCCAAATGTTGGCTATATATTACATGTTTTTCTCTGGCCAGAAATACAATGGTAAATCCTTTCTCTTTAAGTTGGTAATCCAACGATGAACCCGTCTGTTGTGGGTCATGAATCGGAAAGGTGAAATAAAAATTTTTTTTTCACTTTTACCAATGTATTACAACATCAAACTGCCATGCACGTGGGCATTGACAGTTTAGCCATAGCTCTTGCGAATTTTAATGGTGCAGTGCTCTGGAAATCTTAAATAATTGTTATCGATTGCAGATGTGTCTAGTAGTACATGTATTTTTCAATTCCTAGTATCAATTAAAAAAATAAAAATGTTTTACTTAAAAAGAATGAAGGAAAATGGGCTACCTCTGGCACATAGAGCTGTGGAGCCCTTTTGCTGTGTGGCGCAGCCCCATATCTGTAGTTGAGGAAGTCACAGTGGACTGACTCAAAGCACAAACAACATGGATACCAAAATAACTAAATGGTCAATATCTTCTGATAAACATATAAAGTGCTTTCTTTTTTTAAAACGCATTTAATTTTGATCGCTGGGAAAAATGTCAATATATAGTGATATTTCAGTATCATGATAATATCGTATTGTGACCCAAGTATCGTGACACGTATTGATTGCAACATCTAGGCCAATACTCAGCCTTACTAAAAATGACAGTTGACACTTATGCAATTATCCAACTCTATCTAAACATGTAATAGGACGCTCAGGTGGCTGACTTCTCGGACTTTGAGTTTGTTTTTCCATTTTCCAAGTCTGTTTTATGTTATTATATTAGCTTTGATTTTGTATTGTAATGTACAGTAATGTGTGGCTCCTGGAGTGGACCCAATGGAAACAGGCAAAGAAAATTGGCTTGGTGAGTTTTTAACATAGAAAGAAGGGTGAAAATAGTAGCACTGCATAATAAACAGACATAGAATGACATAGCAAAAAAAAACAACAAAAAACCTATGAGAAGTGAGGAAAACTGACTAACATTTGAAAAAAAAAAAAAAAAAAAACCTATGAGAAGTGAGGAAAACTGACTAACATTTGAAAACTGATTATCAAGAGCAGGTGGAGTGAAGCAGCCCCTGATAGGAATCATTAGCTGAACTTGGAACAAAAAACTAATTAGAACTAAATAGAGCTACAATGACATAATTTCACCCAGGATACTTACATAATGAGAGATAAAATAACGAGTTCTTGTTTTGTTGTAATTGATTAAATTATATTAAACAAAATCATAGTGAAAGACCACAATCTAATAACAAAAAATAAACCAACACACCAGTAAACGAACAGTAATATCAACAAATTTGAAAATTCAAAGCCTGTAAATTGCACGCTGAATGAGCGGTTTGAATTCAGATATTTGCTGCATGATCCTTTGCTCTCTTCTTAAAAGCGGCTTTTTTATTTTTTATGTATATATATTTTTAAAAAAGCATGGCTTGTTTTCTGATAGAGAAACTTCAGTATTGCTCATTGCAGCTTTTCACAGGTTGTCTGTTTTGAGCTTTTCAGGATAAGGATGTACATTTAAGGGTTTTGATGATCATTGTCTGTGAGTCAACAGCAGAGTTAAAAAGGAAAAAGATTACATTTGTTCAGTCAAATTGAGTTTAACTCTTCATTACATCTTACTGGGTTACCATTAAAAACTGTAGCATCCTTAACTCTTGGTACCAAAATGGAGCTATATTTCAGTAATTGCATTTTTACCATGCTGTCTGCTTTACCAAACTTGGAATTATGCAAAAATTGTTGACAGAAAAACCTCAGAAAATATGACTGAGCCTCCCCTGCCCCACCTACTGAACATCCTAGGTTTCATGATCGCAGCCCCGGTAGCTAATCTAATTACTCACTTCAGTTACATGTCATTCCCTCCCAGCACTCTATTTATCATTCATCTTATCCACCTGTTCCTTCTGCTATATATACAGTTCAGCACAGCTATTGAGGCCAAAACATTATTCGTATTATGTTTTCATGCTAATTGTTCATGCGTGTGTGTGCAGGGGAAGCTTGGGTTCTGGCCTTTCTCCACGGAGCCCTCAGGGTTTTGGCTCGGATTGGGGTGATCAGTTATAATTCCCGTTATCCTGGCTCCTAGGAGAATTACAGTTTAAAGTTTTGCAGTTATCCTGTTACAATGTCTTGTCTCTGTCCTTCTCAACCACTAAGCCCGCCTTTCTCAATCTGAGCATGTCCTTCTGAGCTCGCTGCTGGACTCATTGGAACTCTGAACCTGCCTGAATGCTCTGTGGATTCCTGGAAGCCTGGATCTGTCTGTTCCTGTTTGGATCAGAATCCCTGGTCGGGCTGCAGACTCCAGGATCTCAGAACGGTCCTGTTCTGAACTGTTTCTCTGACCTGGATCGGTCTCCTGACTGCTCACTGGGGCTGCTGCATCAGGGACCATCTGGACAGCTCAGCATCACATCTTGTTGGCAGTGCATCAGCTGATCCTGCCTTTGATGAGAGGATGGATTGAACTGGTAAACCAAAGAGCCAATGATGAGTTACTCTCCACCTTCCCCCTGCAGTCGCTGTAGGTCTGATGATCCACAGCAGCCTGCATTTTGTGTCCCTGTTCTGTCTTATTATTTTGTAATTTAAAATTTAGAAACTTCCCATTGTCTAAATCACCTGAATACTGTGTCCCCCTGTCTTGTTTTATAACTTCTTTTTATGCACACTGCCAGTGATAGGTTCCTGTGTCTGACAGTTCTCTAGGTGCTGGATTGGGCGCATCAGTGGGTGGTGTCTCATTCTGGGTGACTACTGGGCTAGGCCTCGACTTCCTGGTCCTGTGGGGTCCCCAGTTTTTAAGTGGTGCACCCCTGGAACTAGATGCTCTAATCCGGATCCAACCTCGGGCATGACTGGCCACTGCCACCTGGGTCCCTGGAACTATGGCAATTGGGTTCGGGGCTGTTATGGGATCAGGTACCTTAGGGGTCCAGCCGTTCAGGGGTTGGGTTGTCTGACCCTCTCTGGTGGTAGCGGCCATCCCTATGTCTGCCCTCCTTGTGTCCCAGTGATCCGAGGTGCCTGTGGATATCTGGGACCAGGATAGCCTCTTTTTCTTACCTGCTCACTGTAGGGCTTGTCTGGGGCAATCCATACTTCCTATTATGCATATTTTCCTTCTGAAGAAGCTTTGCGAATCCTTTAAAAACAAGCATACCGATGCATACATCTAAAGGGAGTTTGGTTCCAGGTCTTCACAGATACAGTACATACTTACACTAAATACTAACTGCAGCTACAAATATATACCACCCTGAATAATAATGTGTACCACCCTAAATAATATTGTGTGGTATCATCACGTTTTGCCGTTGACACACATGAATATCTAAAGTATATATGAAGCTTTTTTTAAGTTTACTTCTATTCTGTTTTTGCTGTTACACTCTCTGTTTCACTTCCTCTCATCTCATACAGGTGTGGAAGCAGACTTTTAGAAGTTACTGTATATCTTCTGTGTTGTCTAGTGTTGCTGTTTTGTTTTATCTCTCTCTCTCTTTCCTGTCTCTATCTATCTAGAGATTCAATCTGCACACACAGAGGAAACTTTTATCATTGCTGGGGATTTTAACCAGGCTAACTTGAAGACCATGTTTACTTTATTTTTACCAACATGTGGACTTTGCAACTCGGGGTGAAAACACCTTAGACCTGGTTTACACTAACATCAAAAGATGCATTCTGAGAAGCTCCCAGCCCCCACTTCGGGTCATCAGATCACCTCTCTGTCATGCTAATTCCTGCAAAAAAGCCCCAGCTGATCAGGATTAAACCAACAGTCAAAGAGGTCCAAGTGTGGTCTGAGGGCGCCATGGAGAAACTCCAAGACTGTTTTGAATGCTCTGACTGGAATATCTTTAAGGCTGCAGCAACATATAACAACAACTATAGATGAGTATGCCGTGACTGTGTCACCTACATCAACAAATGCATTGAGGACGTCAGCATTAAAAAGAACATCGCCATCCGAACAAATCAAACGACCCTGGTTGAATTGGAATGTTCGAAGATCACTAAATGCACAGAACTCTGCTTTCACGTCTGTGATAAAGAGGCACTGAGGACAGAGTGTGCCAACTTAGACCGTGCCATCAGATCAGCGAAGCAGAACCACAGCCAGAAAATACAGGATCTTTTCCATGACGCGAGTAACACCAGGAGAATTTGGCAAGGCATACGGGTGATAACAGACTACAACACACCCACCCCCCAGGTAGATGCAGCAAACGCTGACTTCCTAAATGAACTAAACTTCTTTGGAAGGTTTGAGGCACTAAACTTTACTCCAGCAGTGAAGGCCATTCCACACCAGGGGGACGAGGCACTCAACCTTGAATAGCTGATGTGAGAAAAACTCTGAGGGGAGACAACCCAAGAAAGGCCCCAGGCCTCAAAAAACATACCTGGGTGGGGGTACAAGGAGTGTGCAGATCAGTTGGCTGCTGTCCTCACAGACATTTTCAACACCTTGCTGGACCAATCCATAGTGGCAGCATGCTTCAAGTCTGCCACCATCAGTCCGGCCTCAAAAAAAGCCTCAGGCCACCTCACTAAATGATTACCGGCCTTTCGCACTGACTGCTATCATGATTAAGTGATTCAAAAGTCTCCAGTCTTCCCAAACATTCAACCCGTTCCAGTTCACCTACTGACGAAATCGCTTCACTGAAGACACCATCTCCTTGGCACTTCACCTGAGCTTAGCACACCTGGAGGGGAAGAACACCCACGTGCGGATGCTACTCCTGGACTTCAGTTCAGCTTTCAACACCATCATCCCACAGCATCTGATAGGAAATCTGGAACAGTTGGGCTTCAATACACCCCTCGGCTGTTAGAAACTCCTCACAAACAGACCTCAATCAGTCCGGGTCAGATAGAACACCCCTGATGTCATCACCCTGACCCCAGGCTCACACCGACTCCGGTCTTACCGTTGCGGTGCGGTGGGTGCGGCGC